>NC_090269.1:349046326-349350268 GCF_040414725.1 Anabrus simplex | reverse complement strand
CCCCACTCGTCCAGTTCGTTTTGGTGAAATATTGTTTTAATTTCTACACTAGTGTAGTATTTATGATTTGAAAACCTGCTGGAAGGCTGATATGTCTCTTTATAGGTCAAATAAATTTGCGGCTCATTTTCTCAAAACAGTATATTTCAAATCCATTTTCGATCTAACTCCTAAATTATGCGATGAATTACAATTATTTTTTTCTCCTGTTATTACTGATAGAGTATACCAAACTGACCTAAAATCATGAACCTTGGTTGGATAATTGATCGTAAAAAGGTTCCACTAAGAAAAAAAAAATTATATTATGTTAATTTATCACTTGATTAAAATTACTGCATTTAATAAGAGAGTTCTGAAATAGGTCAGTATCGTGGGTGATGTGTTCATAAGCAAACTCTAACAAACGTAACAAAAATAGGTCAAAAAATGTTTCACTTAACAGGAAAACGGCGGAACCGTACAACATAACAACCATCATTCTGAATAATTTATTTGTATATTTAATTGTCCTGATAACATGTTTGTAAAATTTCAGTAGCACTCTACACATGTGCTATTTTTTATGTAAAATAATTTGTGGGTATATAGATGATATATACGGTAGAATCGGGGATAAAAATATTTAGAATTTTTAACTTGTGAAGGTGTTAAGCTGCATGCATGCCCTTAAACTTTTTGAGCTGAATATGTGCGACTGAGAGACTGGCCGCGCGGTTTGGATCACGTAACTTTCAACTTGCATTCGGGAGATAGTGAGTTCGAACCCCACTGTCGCCAGACCTGGAGATGGTTTTCCGTGGTTTCCCGTTTTCACACCAGGCAAATGCTGTACCTTAATTAAGACCGCGGTCACTTTCTTCCCACTCCTACGCCTTTCCTATCCCATCGTCACCATAATACCTATCTGTGTCGATGCGACGTTAAGCAACTTGTAAAAAATAATGTATGTACGAACCGAATGATACCGGGAAGTCCACTTTGTGGTTTACTTATCCTTATGAGTCGGTGAGATCTGTCCGGCTTATTCACTGAATAGTTAGCGTAATGACCTTGGCTTAAAGTGGTCCTGGGTTCTACTCCTTATAGGGCCAGGAAATTATACCACGTCTAGTGAGTTCCTGGATTTTTCTGTTCGTCCTAATACAGATCTCTACATAGACTCCCAACACACACCACACTACCAACCACCACAGAAAAACGCAATAGTGAGTACATACCTCCACAGAGTTGGTGTCAGGAAGGGCAACCAGATGGAAATTTTGGCCATATGTAGTGCCGATCCCAAACTGATTTGGAAAAGAGCAGGAAGAAGAGACGTATTTACAACCAACCCCGGAATTTTATGAATTAATAGTTTAGATTGCAAACTAATTTGGTTATTAGTAAGTGCCGCCTAGGCCGGGCTGAGTGGCTCAGACTGTTGAGGCTCTGGCCTTCTGAACCCAACTTGGCAGATTCGATCCTGTCTCAGTCCGGTGGTATTTGAAGGTGCTCAAATACGTCAGCCTCATGTCGGTAGATTTACTGGCACGTAAATGAACTCCCGCGGGACAAAATTCCGGCACCTCGGCGTCTCCAAAGACCATAAAAAATTAGTTAGTGGGAAGTAATGCAAATAACATTATTATTATTATTATTATTATTATTATTATTATTATTATTATTATTATTATTATTATTATTATTATTAGTGCCGTCTAGACCGGTCTTCCGTAGTGTAGCGAGAGTTCTGATGAGTCGTACTCCTAATGTTTATGCAAATCTCATAGCATAACCGTTGTGCAGATTAGACCTTACTTGTTACTCGCTTCAGTAAATTTCCATTCTAACTTACGCTATTACTGCATAAAAATCCGGGTTCTAATTGATGGTGTCTGTAATGCCCTAGACTAAGCCTTCCGGTACCAGTTAGAAGGAGTTCGCTACTTTCATCGTTTTGTCTCTGTCAGGTCGGCTTTGACAATGTGAAACGACCGTGGCATGAGTAACGCTAGAAACATGCAGCCAGCCTCTGTGATGAATGATGTGAAAGTATGACTAAGATCAGTTACTGTATATATTGAACCCTTTCATGGATTCAATATTTCAGTGGACTTGTATTTGTACTTTCCATTTGAACGAGGAACGCAAGGGAAAATATTTCGCTATTTCCTTTACGTCGCACCGACAAGGATAGGACTTATGGCGACGATGGGATAGGAAAGGCCAAGTAATGGGAAGGAAGCGGCCGTGGCCTTAATTAAGATCCAGGCCCAGCATTTTCCTGGTGTGAAGATGGGAAACGCGTAAAACCATCTTCAGAGCTGCCGACAGTGGGGTTCGAACCCAATATCTCCCGGATGCAAGCTCACAGCTGCACGCCCCTAACCGCACGGCCAACTCGCCCGATGGAATGTATTTTATAGTACACGGTTCGGGTTCGGCTAACACTGTTCCGTATGGGACTGCGGGGTTGAAGACTCAGTCGTACTCCACTCCCAACTCCACTCCACTGACAGCAGCGCATGATGTAGGCGGAAAGTCATCGACACTGGAATGTGGATGATTGGAGAAAGGTCGGCTGGTCCATTGCATGCAGGTTGCTCGTTCCTTATATCAACGGCCTAGTACATGTACGGTAGGTACCATCAAGCTGTCCGGCTCCATGGCTAAATGGTTAGCGTGCTGGCCTTTGGTCACAGGGGTCCCGGGTTCGATTCCCGGCAGGGTCGGGAATTTTAACCTTAATTGGTTAATTTCGCTGGCACGGGGGCTGGGTGTATGTGTCGTCTTCATCATCATTTCATCCTCATCACGACGCGCAGGTCACCTACGGGTGTAAAATCAAAAGACCTGCATCTGGCGAGCCGAACATGTCCTCGGACACGCCCGGCACTAAAAGCCATACGCCATTTCATTTACCATCAAGCTATGGCACCTTGTTACACCTAGTAGGCAGATGAAGGAGGTGTTTTGGTCGAGGCGACGTTTTCAAGGAGCACACCGGGACCCGTTATTCACGTACCTCTATCTCTGACAGGTGGATGGTATCTGGATATTACTGGGAACCAAGTTCATCCATTCACGTCAACAATGTCCTCTGATGGTGCTGATCACTTCCAACAGGACAATGCGCCATGGCATACCCACCAGTATTGTGAAGGATTGGCTTAAAGAATATGCCAGCTTTAATGCCGTGTCACCAAATAGCCAGGATAAGAACCCTATTGAACAGTCTGACGGGATGCAACAACAGTACAGGTCAGAAAATGAGTACATGAGTACAAGTTAACTTGTATTGTTCTGATCTTTCGTCATTTGAAAATTTCATTTTGTACTGCTATGTGCACTATGGCGTGCAATGTGTTACGGCAAGCTTTGACTTGTACCCATCTGTCCACTTATAGATATCGAGGTGACGATGTCAAGTATGTACTTATCCTGATTTTGCCAAAAACTGACTTGTACTGTTATTCCCGCCCATCATAGCATTTTTGGATCGATTTTGGAGAAAAGGGATTGTACTAAATCACTACCGCCCCGCAGTGCACGCCAGCTGGGAAGATCTGCTACTGCGCTTGTAGTATGAAATAGGCCTACCCCAGAAAATCCTTCGCCAACTTGTCGAATCGATACCTCGCTGACTGTACATGGTTCGCGGTGTAAAGGTGGTCCCACACCGTATTAGGTAGGCGATCATAATATAATGGTTCCTCCTTACATCCTTTACGAATTACTCCGGAGTTCAATATAACAGCTTGATCTTAAACTCGTCTTGGGGCATTCCAAGAGCAGAGCTGTACTCAGACTTGAACATCGAAGTGTTGATCTTATATTTAAAATAGCATAAAGGTCGTTGTTCCATAAACACTATAATCATACAGGTTGCAGACATTTCAGAGGGGAGACCCAGCTTAACAAACGAAAAAACTAGGTTAATATTCATTCGATTGTTAAATATGCCACAATTGTTGTTGACAATTGCTGCACATATGCCAGTATTGGCATGCTTCCTGGCAACCAGAAGCAACTTCAATAATGTCAGAATTTTAATAATTTTAATATTTTAAAATAAAATATTAAAAATTTCACGTCTTTTGAACAGTGTATCACTCTTTCCCGTATAAATTCCAAGTTTATAAGAATTTTCGTACTTTTCCTTTTTTAAAGTTTGTATCAAAACTACAGCTACAAAATGAACCTCAATCATTAACACAGACTGTGATTTGGATTTTTTGTCGCGTTTTTATTCCGAGCACCAGAAAATATGAATAGCTTTTTAAATAAAAATGTTATATAAAATCGAATTTAAATCCTATTGATCTGAATGAGGTACAGATTGTAGTACAGCATTATGGGAGCAAACTCTGAAAAAATCATAATTATCCGTGAATCAGTAAGAGAGTTATGAAGGAAACCATGGTATATTGTTAAAAAGGCGGGAAATTTTGAACATTTTATTTTAAAATGTTATAATTAGAATGTTGACATTGCCGGGCTGAGCGGCTCAGACGGTTAAGGCGCTGGCCTTCTAACCTCAACTTGGCAGGTTCGATCCTGGCTCAGTCCGGTGGTATTTGAAGGTGCTCAAATACGACAGCCCCGTGTCGGTAGATTTACTGGCACGTAAAAGAACTCCTGCGGGACTAAATTCCGGCACCTCGGCGTCTCCGAAGACCTTAAAAAGTAGTTAGTGGGACGTAAAGCAAATAACATTATTATTATTATTATTATTATTATTATTATTATTATTATTATTATTATTAGAATTTTGACATTATTGAAGTTGCTTCTGATTGCTCTGAAGCATGCCAATCCTGGGGTATGTGCAGCATTTGTCAACAACGTTTGTAGCATATATAACAATCGAATGAATATTGGCCTGTTTTCCCCGTGCTGAGCTAGGTCTCCCCCCTTCAAACACATTACAGCAATCAGACGACTAATGTACCCTGACTCGATCCATGGTAAATTAGTCTCTCCTGGAAGCTGAAGTCGACTAAGAAGCTGGTCCCTATCCCACGTCTTATATTATACTAGCAAGATACCCGTGCTTCGCTACGGTATTATACTGAAATTTATAATTGAATGCTTATCGTTTCATATATAACCCACCGATATTCGCAATCTGACTCGTTTTCTGAGAGATTCCGCCAACGTTCCTTCCATTTATCAATCTTTTCTCCAGCAATCGATTTCGTACTTCCCGGGATAGGTCCAGGTATTCCACCCAGTCAGTTGGGTCCCTAAATCTTTGCCGTCTTTTCCTATAAGCATTTTTAATGTAGATCAAATCCTTGAGGAGATCCGGCGTGGTGTCGTCTTGGGTGCCTTGGCGGTACTGAACCTCTACTTGGCGGTAAATTACATCTGCTGCCGTTGTCAGTGATGATAGTATGACCAGCACCATTGTCGCCCTTAGGCAAGTGCGCAGGACTTCTGGCGATACGAATGACAGACTTCCGTGCATTATTGACCTTATTACAGAGGTGAACAATTGCATGGTCAATCATATATCTATCGTTTATTTCAAATATGTTTAAATTTTTGTTTATATGCCAGAAGAATCTACTGTAATCTAAGAAGGGTCTCCAAAGGAAAAGATGGCTCTTGAAAACGAACCCAGGAGAGATTAAAAATGATCGTTTTATGATCAGAATAAGTACATTGAAAATCCACAGCCTGTTTCCAGTCATTCAACCGGGTCAGGAATGGAATGAATAAGCCCTCCCAAAGCCTGTCGCACTCCACTGGGGCAATGATTAAATGAATGACAAATGAAATGAAATGATATTGGAGAGTGAATGATGACGGGGAAAACCGGAGTACCCGGAGAAAAACCTGTCCCGCCTCCGCTTTGTCCAGCACAAATCTCACATGGAGTGACCGGGATTTGAACCACGAAACCCAGCGGTGAGAAGCCAGCGCGCTGCCGCCTGAGCCACGGAGGCTCCTTATAAGTACATTAGGAACAGTAAAATCAATTGGTCTCGCCTCTGTTTTCACTCCACCGCGGTTAAGTTGATTTACCTCCCCCCCACCAAAAAAAAAGAAAGAAAACGTGTTCCTTCATGTTTAAAGGAGATTTCAGATACCAATGTTCACGTGTGTTACATTCAGTTTTGAGATATAAGTATTCCCATAAAAGTAATTCACTTTTTTCACTTACTTTCACACTCCCCGCCCCTTTAAGTGAATTTTCCGGCAAAAAATACTTGTTTCTTTAATAGTAAAGGATCTTCTAAATACCGATTATCTTCAGTTTTTGAGATATGTGTCCTCATGAAACGAATTCAACTCCTCTTCACACTCGCCCCCCACAATGATTCTCCGCCCCACCCCCCCCAAAAAAGCGTCGTTTTATTTTTAAAGAAGATCTAAATACCAATTTTCACGTCTGTAACAACTTTAGTTTTTATTAGATGTAAGTATCCTCATACAATTAATTCAATAAATTTTTCAATTTTTCACCCCCCCCCCCCAACCTTCATTAGATTTTCCGAGAATACCTGTTTCTTTACTTTAACAGGAGATTCCAAATACCAATTTTTACGTCTGCAACATTTTACATTTCTGAGATATACTGTAGATATTATAGTCTTTCTAAAAGTTCACCCCAATTTGTCACTCCTGTTTAACCCCCATTAATTAGATTTTCCAGAAACAAAAAAATAAATGTTATATTCCATATACTAACTGTCTGGTCTGTAATATCTTCAGTTTCTGAGATATAAGTATCCTCATTAAAAAAATTCAACCACTTATTCACACTTTTCACCCCTCCTATTGGGATTTTCCGAAAACAAAAAAATACGTGTTCTTTTATTTTTAAAGGAGGTTCTAAATATCCATTTTTACATCTGCAAACTTTTGAAGTTTTGAGATATAGATACACTCATTTTTAAAATACATCCCCCTTTCACCCCCCCCCCCACTATTTGGATTTTCTAAAAACAAAAAATACATGTTTCTTTATTTATAAAGGAGATCTTAAATACCGATTTTCAGGTCCGTAATATCTTCAGTTTCTGAGAAATAAGGATCCTTATTAAAGGCATTAAACTGTTTTTCACCCTCCTATTGGGATTTTCCAAAAACAAAAAAATACTTGTTTCTTTATTTTGAAAGTAGATTCTAAGTACCAATGTTTACATCTGTAAACTTTGAAAGTTTTGAGATATAGATACACTCATTTTAAAAATTCATCCCCCTTTCAACCCTCCACTATTTGGATTTTCCAAAAACAAAAAGTACATGTTTCTTTATTTTTAAAGGAGATCCCAAATACCTTTTTTCAGGTCTGTAATATCTTCAGTTTCTGAGATATAAGTATCCTCATTAAAGGCATTCGACCCCTTTTCACCCCTCCTATTAGGATTTTCCGAAAACAAAAAAATACATGTTTATTTATTTTTAAAGGAGATTATAAATACCAATTTTTACATCTGTAAACTTTTAAAGTTTTAAGATGTAGACACACTCATTTTAAAAATTCACCCCCCTTTTCACCCCGCATTATTTAGATTTTCCAAAAACAAAAAATACCTGTTTCTTTATTTTTAAAGTAGATCCCAAATACCAATTTTTAGGTCTGTAATGTCTTCAGGTTCTGAAATATAAGTAGCCTCATTAAAGGCATTCAACCCATTTTCACCCTTTTCCACCCTTCCTATTGGGATTTTCCGAAAACAAAAAATTACGTGTTTATTTTTAAAGGAGATTCTAAATACTAATTTTTACATCTATGAACTTTAAAAGTTTTGAGATATAGATACACTCATTTTAATAATTCACCCCCCTTTTCCCCCTCCCATTAATTGGATTTTCCAAAAACAAAAAATACGTCTTTCTTTATTTTTAAAAGAGATCAAGTGTACCAATTTTCAGGTCTGTAATATCTTCAGTTTCTGAGATATAAGTACCGGTATCCTGATTAAAGGCATTCAACCGCTTTTTCACCGTTTTTCACCCCTCCTATTGGGATTTTCTGAAAACAAAAAAATACGTGTTTCCTTATTTTTAAAGATGAATCTAAATACCAATTTTTACATCTGTAAACTTTTAAAGTTTTGAGATATAGATACACTAATTTTGAAATTTCAACCCCCTTTTCACCCCCTTAGCGACGGAATATCCAAAAATCCTCTCTTAGCGAGCACCTACATCTTAATATGAATGTATCCACAAAATTTCATTTCTTTATGCCCAGTAGTTTTGGCTCGGCGATGATGAATCAGTCAGTCAGTCAGTCAGGACAAGTTATTTGATATATATAGATTTCCACTCAGGGCTCACGCAAGCACCGAGAACATATTTGTAGTATATCATCGTCGCTCCTTGAAATACCGCTATGTGAAAATGTGGAGGGAAGAATACTGACCCGCAGCACATGTATCAATTAGAATGAACATTCTTTATTAAATAAATAGTTTATGCAATACCGAACCATAGATGAGAGAACCTTTCTGGTCACAATTCTAAGCCGAAATATTATCACAAAGCGGTTTTTCTATAGGCAACGATGATGTCCAATTTGGTAGTGGTTATTGTTATTTTGCGAATTGAAACAACGTGACAATATACATCCTGCTAATTTTGTGACCATCTAAATTCATACTATTGAGGTGTATATTTATTTCCACGGGCTATCGATTTTTTCAAAATTTTTCGAAAGGAATTTGCTTCAGAAAAATGCTTAGCTTCGGCTAAAATTTCCGTGTCTTGGTTATTTTCTTTAATCGTTACGTCGCAATAACACATGAAAGGTTTTTGGCGTCGCGAGATTGGGAAAAGCCTAGGTTTGTGAAGGAAGCGGCCATAGTCTTAATTATGATCCATCCCCAGCACTCACCTAGAGTGAAAATGTGAAACGACAGAACACATATTTTAAGGACTGCCGACTGTGGAGTTCGATTCCACCATCTCCCGAATGGAAGCTCACAGCTACGTGACCTAAACCGCGCTGTCAGCTTACTCGATTTCTTGGTTCTTGATGTGAAAGGTACGTTCAAAAATTAGTGTTCTGTTTCCACTACTTAGCAGATATCATGGGGTAAACTTCAGGGAAACCGATCGAATTGGTAGTGCGGTTTGAATCGCGTAACTGTGAGTCTGCATCCGTCGGCGGCCCTGCAGAAGTTTTTCCGTGATTTCTCATTCTCACAGCAGGCAAATGCTGGAGTGGAACATTAATTAAAGCCACGACCACTCCCTTCCCACTCCTAGCCCTTTCCCATCCTTCCGTCAACGAAAACCTTCGATGTGTTAATGCTACGTTAAATCAGTTACAAAGAAAAAATAGAGAGAGAACTCCAACAATCCCGCAATTGTCCCACCAAAACATCGAAGGTTTTCGGCGTTAATTGTACATTTTAACTAGCTTTAAAAAACGAGCCATATGTAGGACTGCCTGTATGGTCTTAATGTTATATTTATCTTGTATATTCTCAAATCGAGTAGAAAGGGCAAGTTGGCCATGCGGTTAGGGGCGCGCAGCTGTGAGCTTGCATCCGGGAGATAATAGTTTCCAACCCCAATGTCGGCAGCTCTGAAGATGGTTTTCCGTGGTCTCCCATTTTCACACCAGTTACATGTTGGGGCTGTACCTTAATTACGGCCGTGGTCACTTCCTTCCCACTCCTGGCTCCTTCGTATCCCATCTTCTTCATAAAACCTATCTGAGTCCGTGTGACGTAAAGACAATTGTAAGAGTGTGGAGTGGAGTGATCGCGCGTGTTAATGCGCTATGGTTCTGCAGCCAAGCTTCGCATATCTGAAATGAGTGGGTTCGAACCTCACCACTGACTGTCCGAAGAATGGTTTTGTGTGGGGTACCATTTTCACTTTCAGCCAAATGCCGGGACAATTCCTGTTCAGCTGGGCTGAGTGGCGCAGGCGGTTGAGACGCTGGCCTTCTGACCCTAACTTGGCAGGTTCGATCCTGGCTTAGTCCGGTGGTATTTGAAGGTGCTCGAATACGTCAGCCTCGTGTCAGTATATTTACTCGCACAAAAATGAACTCTTGCGGAACAAAATTCCGGCATCTCGGCGTGTCCAAAAACCGTCAAAAGTAGTTAGTGGGACGTAAAAAAATAACATTATTATTAGTTCCTGTTCATATGACACAGCCGATTCATTCCACCTCGTTACCAAATTTCATTCAGCGTACATCTCTGGAGCTAGGTATATTAAGACGTCCACATCTCCTATGTTCGGCTTTCTACAGTCAGCTGGATGCGTTTTGCAATAACGCCCGTAGTTTTCGACCATGGTGTCAGTCGCTCTCACTCTACCATATGCCCTTTACCCTCTCCCTTCTCTCTCCTCCTCGTGACCAGAGGTGTCGCGTGCTTAAAATCGAGGGTGTTCACATAGAGCTGACAGTAGATACAAAGAAATCCGATGTGTAGGTCTAAGTTGCTCCAGTCAATACGTTAACAGGAGCTCGATATAAAGCAGCCATCGGTTGCATGTCGAGGTGGCAGTGCCGTGATCACGCAGTAAACTCTGATCATATTCGCCATACCCACAGCATAACCCCTTCAAGCTCTAGGTATGCAATATGCCGAACTTTGTAGTTCAAAATGAGGTTGTAATCAACTGGTGTGGCGCGTGATTCAAATGGAAATGGAAAGTGAATCGGCACTTACAACTTCGTAAATACAGTAAATTCTCAACGTACAAAATCTTGTTCTCATGATACAATATCGCGTAAATTTCAAGAGTTTTGTGGTTACCAGGGTATTGAACCCATGGCCTTTGGACCAAAAGGGTTCAGTATTGACGTTCTTGTGTGACCCCTGCTCGTCACATACACTTGCATACAGCACTATGCAATTCAAACCACGTAGCTTGCACCCATATAGCGCAGTGGGTCGGCCGTAGGCTACAAAATTCCTGTCTATGATAACAGCTCGGGTTGGAATTCGATCTTAAAAGATCCATTTTTCCTTTCCCGATTGATACACCATGATGACGTCAGGTAACGAACATACCAAGTTTGGTCGAGCTAACTTTGATGCTAAATGCTTCACCATTCTGACATGGCGCCCTATTTACATGCGTGAAAAGAGCAAGAGCCGGCCCTATCCTAAGCACTTCGCGGCGTTTCAGTGTTAGTGTAGGAAAAATTCCTTGGTTATCAGGTAGGAGATCCAAAGCTCGATTATTGGTATCGGCATGTTTTAATTTTTTTTGTTTGTTACTGGACTGCATTACTCTATTGTGTAACTGCAACATGCTAACAGTACTTGTATTTCCACTCTTGGTGCTTGCATTAAGGGCGTAGTTTATTATCACTGGCCCCTTGAAGAACTATTATACGCGCCATGCTCTGCGGGGATTAGCCATACAATATTATGTGTACTTATACGAGTGCTACTCAGCTCCCAAAATGCATACTCTCTGTCGACGTAAAAATCAGCGTTTTAGTTCTATATTTAAAAAAAAAAGCTTTGAGTGATACGTTTACCAAATGCGTTTGTATTTCTGTCCGTTACGAAATCTGGCACTGTGTTTTTGATTATGTTAGTCCTTAGAAGGAGTTTTGAACGTGACTTAATACCTCGACCAGTATACATTGGCTTGAACAACTTGCCGGAGCCGACGTGGCGGTGTCTCAACAAGCTTCCTAAACTATTCCTCGTAGAGGGCGATCTCTTCTCATGCGTCCAACATAACGTCCCAGAAGGCATCATGCGGACGTTTGCCTGGCCTGTCCCTCACTTGACATCTATCTATCTATCTACCTATCTATCTATCTATCTATCTATCTATCTATCTATCTATCTATCTATCTATCTATAAGAACATGTCCTGACTGACTGACTGACTGACTGATTCATCATCACCGAGCCAAAACTGCTGGACATAAAGAAATGAAAGTTTGAGGATACATTTATATTACGATGTAGGTGCTCTCTAAGGGCGGATTTTTTGATATTCCGTCGCTAGGGGGTGAAAAGGGGGGTTTATTTTAAAATGAGTGTATCTATATCTCAGAACTTTAAAAGTTTACAGATGTACATATTGGTATTTAGAATCTCCTTTAAAAACAAAGAAACACGTATTTTTTGTTTTCGGAAAATCCATATAGGAGGGGTGAAAAAGGATGAAAAGGTGGTTGAATGCCTTTAATGAGGCTTCTTATGTTTCAGAAACTGAAAATATTACAGACCTGAAAATTGGTGTTTGGGATCTCCTTTAAAAATAAAGAAACACGTACTTTTTGTTTTTGGAAAATTCCAAATAATGAGGGGAAAAGGAGGGGGGTAAATTTTTAAAATGAGTGTATCTATATCTCAAAACTTTAAACGTGTACAATTGTTAAAATTGGTATTTAGAATCTCCTTTTACAAATAAAGAAACACGTATTTTTTGTTTTCGGAAAATCCGAATAGGAGGGGTGAAAAGGGCTGAAAAAGTGGTTGAATGCCTTTAATGAGGATACTTATATCTCAGAAACTGAAGATATTATAACGTAAAAATTGGTATATGGGATCACCTTTAAAAATAAAGAAACACGTAATTTTTGTTTTGGGAAAATGCAAATAGTGGGGGTGAAAAGGAGGGTGAAATTTTAAAATGAGTGTATCTATATCTCAAAACTTTAAAGTTTTCAGATGTAAAAATTGATATTTAGAATCTCTTTTAAAAATAAAGAAACACGAACTTTTTGTTCTCTGAAAATTCCAATAGGAGGGGTGAAAAAGGAAGAAAAATGGTTTGAATGCCTTTAATGAGGATACTTATGTCTCAGAAACTGAGATATTACAGACCCGAAAATTGGTGTCTGGGATCTCCTTACATATAAAGAAACACGTATTTTTTGTTTTTGGAAAATCCAATTAATGGGGTCAAACAGGAGTGACAAATTGCGGTGATTTTTTAGAAATACATTATCTAAAGTATATCTCAGAAACGTAAAATATTACGGACGTAAACATTAGTATTTGGAATCTCCTGTAAAAGTAAAGAAACATAGGTGATTTGTTTTTCGAAAATCCACTAAAAAGGGGTGAAATTTTAAAATGAGAATTTCTACAGTGTATCTCAAAAACTTAACATGTTACAGGAGTGAAAAATTGTATTTTTTATCTCTATTAAAAATAAAGAAACCTTTATTTTTTGTTTGCGATAAAACAACTTGTGTGGGCTGGGGGGAGGGGGGGGGAGGGTAAAAGTGGCTGAAAACGGGGTTGAATTATTTTAATAAGGATACTGATATCTCAAAAACTGAATATGTTGCAGACGTGAAATTTGGTATTTGGAATCTGCTTTAAAAGTAAAGAAACACGTATTCTCGGAAAATCTAATGAATGGGGGGAGGTGAAAGATTGAAAAATTAATTGAATTAATTGTATGAGGATACTTACATCTAATAAAATCTAAAGTTGTTACAGACGTGAAAATTGGTATTTTGATCTCCTTTAAAAACAAAGAAAAACGCGGTTTTTTGGGAGGGGGGGGGGAAATCCTCTTGGGGGCTGGGAGTGAAAAGGAGAATTACTTTTATGAGGACTCATACCTCAAAAACTGAAGATGCTAGAGTCGTGATAATTGGTATTTAGAAGATCCTCTACTTTTAAAGACACAAGTATTTTTGCCGGAAAATTCACTTGGGGGGGGAGGGTGATTGTGAAAAGGAGTGAAAAGAAGTGAATTATTTTCAAGGGGATACTTACATCTCAAAACTGAAGGTAACTGACGTTAACATTGGTATTTGGAATTTCCTTTAAACATAAAGAAACATGCCTCCTTTTTGGGGGGGAGGGGGTAATCAACTTAACGGCGGCGGGGTGGAAAACAGTTGAGACCAATTGATTTTACTGTTCATAATGTACTTATTAGGAGCCTTCGTGGCTCAGGATTTAGCGCACCGGCCTCTTACCGCTGGATTCCGTGGTTCAAATCCTGGTCTCTCCATGTGAGATTTGTACTGGCCAAAACGGAGGCGGGACAGGTTTTTCTCCGTGTATTCCGGTTTTCCCTGTCATCATTCATTTCAGCATCACTCTCCAATAGCATTTCATTTGTCATTTATTAATCATTGACCCAGAGGAGAGCGACAGACTTCGACAGCCGGCACAATTCCTATCCTTGCCGCTAGATTGGGCTTCATTCATTCGATTCCTGACCCGGTCGAATGACTGGAAACAGGCTGTGGATTTTCAATGTACTTATCCTGATCATAAAACGATCATTTTTAATCTTTCCTGGGTTCGTTTCCAAGAGCCACCTTTTCTTTTGGAGATCGTTATTAGATTACAGTAGATTCTCCTGGCATATAAATAAAAATTTAAACACATTTGAAATAAACGATAGGAATGATATTGACGGTGAGATTGTTCACCTCTATAATAAGGTCAATAATGCACGGAAGTATATCATTCGTATCGCCAGACATCCCGCGTACTTGCCTACGCGCGACGATGGTGCTGGTCACATAGTCAGCAATGCCAATGGCAGCAGATGTAATTTACCGCCAATTAGCTGTCTTGCATCTTGCTGTGGAATCCTGAACATCAATAATAATAATAATAATAATAATAATAATAATAATAATAATAATAATAATAATGTTCTGGACCGTCGTCAAAATGTGCGGACCGCGCTGGAAACAGGTCCTGGCCGGGTAATGACTACGAATGCAGTCCGGCCGCGGGTTCAGTATCGCCAAGGCACCCAAGACGACACCACGCCGGACCTCCTCAAGGATTTGATCCATATCAAAAATGCTTATAGGAAGAGATGGCAAAGATTTAGGGACCCAAATGACCGGGCGGAATACCTGGACCTAGCCCGGGAAGTACGAAATCGATTGCTGGAAGGAAAGATGGAAAATGGGATGAACACTGCCGTAATCTCTTAGAAAACAAGTCAGATCGCGAATTTTGGCGGATTCTCTCAGAAAACGAGCCCGATCGCGAATTTCGACGGATTATGTATGAAACGTTAAGCATTCAATTATAAATTTCAGTATAATACCGTAGCGAAGCACGGGTATCTTGCTGGTATGCGTATAAATCTCTAGTAAGACCACAGTTACGCTGCGTGCACACCGAGCGCGCTTCGCATAGTGTGTCGCGTGTTGCTGAACGCTAAGCGCCACGTAAGCATAACCAGTGCTTTGTTCCTAAGGCAGGTGTTCACACCGTCCGCACTCTGCTGCGCTGAATGCCTACCTTACAGCTAAGCGAAGTGCTAGACAAGGCGCAGTGTTGGTTAATTGCTTAGCGTTAACTAGCTGGTTCTGAAGCTATGGAAGAAGAAATTATTCATGCAGTGTTTCAAAGAGAAGAAATATGGAACCCAAGACACACTCACAAAAAGTAACTGTTTCGCAAAATAATGGACTTAAGTATCTACAACAGTTTTATCGCATTCCTACAGTAAACATATACAGTAATATTACTTCTACTGTCACAATTTACTGGGCTTAACATTGTGACAGGATGAAATTGCGTATGGATTTTAGTGTCGGAAGTGTCCGAGGAGAAGTTTGGCTTGGCAGGTGCAGGTCTTTTGAATTGACTCCCGTAGGTGACCTGCGTCGTGATGAGGATGAAATGATTATGAATACACACATACAACCAGCCCCAGTGCCAATGAAATTTACTAATTATGATTACAATTCCCGACTCTGCCGGGAATCGAACCCGTGACTCCTCTGACCAATGGCCAGTACGGTAACCATTTAGACATGTAGCTGGACACTTTGTGACAAAGTGAGTAGAATCTCCCAGACTCTGTCATCTCGATTTACAATTTTGCCAATGGAGGCTAGTAGTGGGCTTAGAAGTAAATATTTCTCTTTATGAATTATATTTGTCACACATTTACTCCACTTTTGTTACGATGATAAATTGTGTATGCTAATTGTAACAATATTGCAAAAAAAATGATTATTATTATTATATAAAGAGCGTGATTTTGCCGGAAATTTAATTTCCACGTGTTTGCTGCCCGGTGCTCCTATACAATTGGGAAAATTAAACTTCTCCCAATACTTCTCTGCTACTTTTCGCCACATTTCAGTTGCATGGTTTGGAAGGTCAAAGGTACTTTTTATCATTCTTAAGTAATAATAAAATTTATCGCGATAAAATCTTGCATCTCTGTATAACGATGGAATTCTCCGAAAGTAATTCGTTCTTCATTAAATTCATGAACCCACTTTCGATTCTTTTTCCTAATTTTCAATTTTAGGTAACTGTTATCCATCAGTAAACTGTTTCTACTGTACTTGGATAACGGCATTAGTTTGTGACCACCGTAAAATGCCTCGCGCCAAACTAGGCTGAGAGCACGAGGTAGAGTTTTCGGTGTGAACAGCAAGCACGCCTTGCGCTATGCATAGCATTTCACGCTACACGCGACACACTATGCGAAGCGCGCTCGGTGTGCACGCAGCCTTAGAGTATGCCTCCAGTGGTTTTCTGGTTAAAACTTGATTTACGCCGCACCGACACATATAGGTTTTATGGCGACGATGGGGTAGGGAAGGCCTAGGAGTGGGAAGGAATCGGCCGTGGCCTTAATTGAGGTACAGACCGAGTATTTACCTGATGTGAAAATGGAAAACCACAGAAAACCATCTTCAGGGCTGCCGACAGTGGGACCCGAACCCACTATCTCTCGGATGCAAGCTCACAGCCGCGCGCTCATAAAAGCACGGCCAGCTCGCCCGGTATTGCACCGTCAAAGGAGTAGTGTGACGAAAATGTTGCAAACTTTGGTCAACAGTGGAGAGTTGGCATGGAATGTCGTAAGTAGAAGAATAAGTTTGAGTGGAGTCCTTAAAAGTAGGAAAGATCACAATATGAATTCAAGAGGACAGTTCGGGGAAAACATTCATTTATAGGACGAAGGGTAAGGAATTGGAATAAATTATCAAGAGAAATGTTCGATAAATTTCCAAGATATTTGAAAAATATTTAAGAAAATGCTAGGTAAACAGCTGATATGGAATCTGCCACCTGAATGAGAGCCCTAAATGCAGATCATTGATTGATTGATTGATTGATTGATTGATTGATTGATTGATTGATTGATTGATTAACCATGATAGCAGTTTCTCGTCCATTTCAATGTATTATTTTATGTCATTCTGATATGCAGGCGATTGCACAGGGTACTGACAGTCGCATTTCGTCAGGAGTGTGTCGCTTAACAAAGAGCGAGTGCTTCACTTTTCGCTGTAGCTGTGCTACCTCAACCTCGGACGACGATATCTGATACAGGACGTTAAAATTTTCAGTTTTAGATTATTCAACTGTACTTATCTGCGTTCCAGGTGCGATAAATATTCCCGAGTCGGGGTGGTCCTAATGTCATGGCTCCTTGGTGTTAACTCGTGGTATATGACTGTGCCCAACTCTTCAGAGAATATTTAACATCCTCTCTGGCGATAAGTGCTACCTCCGTGCGATTATATTCTGAAACTGGTTGACTTACATTCTGCTAGATACAGTAAAAATCTGTATAAACCGGACTCGGAGTAAAATGGAAACCTACCTTAAACGGAATTGTTATGTGGTTCGATGAAGTTATATGTCACTTTATGCAGCCTAAAGCAGAGCCTGTCCAACGCGGGAACGGGCTGATATTTCCAATTCAGCGACCGAATAACCTCTGAATAAATCGGAATTCCTGTTAGTGTAATGTTACGTACAATAGAAACGGAAAACAAGGAATTCTACCATGTAACCGATTTCTGTTGTTATTCTTCTTCTTGTACTGTGATCTCGTTTATCTTGCTCAGCTCGGCACCACCTGCCCATGTTTGAGCGCTCATCAGTGCCCCGCCCCAGGCGCTGGAAAGCTGGACTTCCTAATAGGAGAACACGTGTCTCAACATAGCAGTGATATTCTCGTTGTTCCATCTGAGAGAATTCGAATACATCTTAGGTAAATACTCGTATGATATGCATTACTCTATTTACCCCCTGAATAACCATCACAAATACAGAGATAGTTCTGAGTTACGTCCAGAGGTGGCGATAGTTCTGAGTTACGTCCAGAGGTGGCGCTACTATGCTCGTTGTTCTCGGATATTGCATAAACGACAGACCAATATGGTCTCTCCTTGAGATTATCATTAGTGAATACCTCGAACGGAAGTATTCGAATACTTTTATTAGGATTCGAGATATTTCGAGAACTTAGAATCGAATTCTCGACATTTTGGTCTCAAATACCCCCATTACTAGTAGTGAACTTTCAATACAGTTGCCCTGTTATTCTACCAGTGTAAGCATGCTTGTTCCATAGCGCGAGTTTTGTTGAGCTGTATTTGTTATTCTTCACTTTGTTTGTGAATAAGGCAAGGAAGATGCGTAAGACTCTATCCATTGGTGGAAACGTTTAGCTCATAGAAGCAAATTAAAATCAGAAGCAGTCAGTGAAATCTCTTTCAAGTGTTATTTCAATGTGGGAAAACACATGCCTAAGGTACACTTAAAAAGGAAGAAGCTGGAGAAAGATAATAAAATCGAACTTCTACAATAGTATAGTACTGTCATGCAGTGTAACACTTATTTGACCGAGAGAGTTGGCCGTGGGGTTAGGGGCGCGCAGTTGTGAGCTTGCATTCTGGAGATAGTGGGTTCGAACCCCAGTGTCGGCAGTTGACACCAGGAAAATGCTGGGACTGTACCTTAATTAAGGCCAAGGCCACTTAATTCCTACTCCTATCCCTTTTCTATCCATCGTTGCCATAAGACCTATCTATCGGTATGACGTAAAGCCAATTGAAAAGAAAAAACGTTTGTTAATTTTTTAAAAAAAATTCCAAATTCTCTTTTTTGATAAATGTATTGAAATAGGAATACAGTAAGCTTAAGATATTGGTAACCTTGCATAAAAAGGAAATATTTTCTGGTCCATAGCAATTCCGGTTTAGACAGGTTTTACTATATTATTTTGGAGCTTCTCTCTCCCTGTCGTTTTTTTTTTTTTTTGACAATTTGCTTTACATCGCACCGACACAGGTAGGTCTTATGGCTACGATGGGGTAGGGAAGGGCCAGGAGTGGGAAGGAAGCGACCGTGGCCATAAGATACAGCCCAAACATTTGCCCGGTGTAAAAATGGGAAACCACTGAAAACCATCTTCAGAGCTACCGACAGTGGAGTTCGAACCCACTATCTCCCGAACACAAGCTGATAGCTACGCGACCCAAACCACACAGCCACTTTCGGAGCTTCTCAATAAATCAGACATTTGAGATGCTTTAGAAGAACATTTGTATGAATCTGGCTCAGACGGCGAAGTCGCTATTGACGATAACGATCCGGACTTAGAACTAATGGGAGAAAAGTTCGTGGATTAATGGCCATCAACATGATTTTAGACAAGGTTTCTCCTGCGGGAGCCAGATGTTATCGCTCTTTCAATATATTAGCGAGTCATTAGACGAAGGTGTGCAAGTTGATGCTATTGTGATTGATTTTGCTAAAACATTTGATGTAATACCACATGACATTATGATCCTAAAATTTGTGGAAACAGACATTGATAAAAGAGTGGTTCTGTGGATCCGAAAATTCTTGACAGTCCGCACGCAGATGGTAAAGGTGGGAAGTAAATACTCCGACAAAGTTTTTATAACGTCGGGAGTAGTTCAGGGTCGTGTTATAGGATCCCTCCTATTCACGGCGTTCATCAACGATCTGCCGAACGAAATTCGAAGTGAATGCAGATTGTTTGCTGGTGACTGCATAATATACAGAAAAATACAGAATGCTGGTGATAATAGGTTATTTCAAGCCGATATAAATATACTCCATCAGTGGGCACTCGGCAATGAAATGTAAATAAATTCTCAAAAATGCAGTCTCATAAGAATGGGAACGAAACATAAGCAAGGGGACTGTCAATATTGTCTTGGGTCGGACGCCCTGGTGGAGAGTGACTCACGCAAGTACCTAGGAATCCACGTAAAGAGAGATCTAAAATCGGACACCCACGTAGGAAGTGAAATTTCTAAAGCGTACAAGTCTTTACACTTCGTGATGAGGGTGCTAAAGGGCAGCAGTTCTCAGGCGAAGGCGCAGGGCTATGTATCACTCCTTAGGCCAGTCCTGGAATACGGAGCAGCCGTATGGGATTCATACCAAACAGGACTCAGTAAGGAATCTGAGATGGTAAAGCGAAAGGCTGCAAGATTCATGCTTAACGATTTCAATCCTAGAAGTAGTCTGACAAGTATGATAGACAAACTTGGGTGGGAGACACTGGGGACGAGAAGGAAACGAACACAGTTATGTGTCACGTATAATGCTTACACGAGTAATCCAGCTTGGGAAGGGTTGAACAGTCGACTAGAAAAGCTCTGTTACGTAAGCAGGACAGATCATCCACTTAAAGTAAAAGGTATGTCGCAGAAAACTATGGTAAATATTCGTTTATAAATCGGGGAACTGATTACTTTCTTAGAGCCTCTTCCCAAAAATGTAAGATGCTTCAAGAATAGACTTCAGCAGGCTCTAAATTGTGTGTAAATTTCTATGTGATGATGCAAATTGCACTATTAAGGCATCTAAATTATTTAAGGTATGTGTGAATTTGTATATGAACGTCCTGTATTTATAATGCTTAAATAATAGTTAGTAATTAGGCTGCTCAATCTAATCCAAGTCATACTGTAAAATTGTGAAATACTTAAGGTACGCGTGGATTTGTATATGACGGCTTTGTAATATTAAGCTAGTAGTAAGCTCAACCTATAGCAATGTAAGCCGTAGTGTTAGCAGTGGAAATACTTAAGGTGTGTGAGAATTTGTATATTATGATGCTGGATTTAGAAAGTTAAACGAATAGTAGTTCTTGTAATATTTTCTTTCCACGGAATTACTTGTTGTAATCTTGATGTAGCAGTAGTAGTGGTAATTGTCGTTGTTCTTGTTGGGTAATTATGTTTTCATTTTACTTTATTATCACACTATTCTAAGTGATCATCGCTACCGGGATACTTACAAATTGCGGTGTATTTGTTAATAATAATAGGAACATATATCTGAAGAACGGTTACACCCAGAATTTTAGTTGTGAAATCCATAACACATCATGTAATTGTGTTACTCCCTTGGTGCGTTTTGGAGTTAAAGCAGAAACTTCTCTTAATGTACGGTCTATAATTCCAAAGATCTAGAAAAGAAATCGTGGGAGTAGTCCTTACGCATATGGCATTCTGGGCACTGACGATAGCCACAAACCTGGATTTCAGGGTGTTAACGGGAATGACAACGCCATGTCGCTGGAGTCTGGCACGTTAATGACATCTTGCAGGATAACATTGGGACATCCCAACGTCTGTTAAGATAATTGACAGTTAGAAAGAACATTAAACGTAAATATTGACATAAATATGTCTTATTGGTGGAAATCATCCGAAAATTTGCGTTACGGAATTTAGCGTCACAAAATGTGTGACTAAAGTGTAACTCTAGGAAACGTTCAGGCTGTGATGTAAAGTATAGATGGATGGCCAGACAATGTTACCTAGCAACCGTGCAGGCTGTGATATAAGGTATGGGTGGATGGTCAGACAATGTTACCTAGCAACCGTGCAGGCTGTGATATAAGGTATGGGTGGATGGTCAGACAATGTTACCTAGCAACCGTGCAGGCTGTGATATAAGGTATGGGTGGATGGTCAGACAATGTTACCTGGCAACCGTACAGGCTGTGATATAAGGTATGGGTTGATGGTCAGACAATGTTACCTAGCAACCATGCAAACTTTAATATAAGGTATGAGAGGATGACCAGATAATGTTACCTTGCAACCATGCAGGCTGTGATACAAGGTATGGGTGGATGGTCAGACAATGTTACCTAGCAACCGTGCAGGCTGTGATATACGGTATGGGAGGATGGTCAGACAATGTTACCTAGCAACCGTGCAGGCTGTGATACAAGGTATGGGGGGATGACCAGACAATGTTACCTTGCAACCATGCAGGCTGTGATACAAGGTATGGGAGGATGGTCAGACAATGTTACCTAGCAACCGTGCAGGCTTTGATATAAGGTATGGGAGGATGACCAGACAATGTTACCTAGCAACCGTGCACTCTGTGATATAAGGTATGGGTTGATGGTCAGACAATGTTACCTAGCAACCGTGCAGGCTGTAATATAAAGTATGGGCTGATGGTCAGACAATGTTACCTAGCAACCATGCAAGCTGTAATATAAGGTATGGGGGGGGGGGGATGACAAGACAATGTTACCTTGCAACCATGCAGGCTGTGATAGAAGGTATGGGTGGACGGTCAGAGAATGTTACAACCGTGCAGACTATGTCTATGTCTTACACCTGGTTGTTATCTGAAATTAACAGATTTTGATGGATGTTCATGACCGAGAGACATCTTTATGATTATTTCATTTTCTCAAAGGGAAAAATGATTTCTTTTATGTTATTATAAATCGTAGGATCGTGTGTTCGGGCGTAAGATAAGCCCAGCAAAAGTAATATGTTGTTGAAAGTTGAATTTACAGCTCTTGACAACAAAAGTTCTTGCACACAGCCTTATATTAAGTGAGCAAGCATAAAACTAACTGTGTGGTAAAACACGTTATCTGCCATGTCCAATTTATGTCAGTCGTTAAATTATGGTACTAGATGTTTGTTTTCAATAGCGTGAGTTATTCTAATTGAAGGTATTGTCAGTTAAGAGCAGGCTTACATAGCAATCAGAGACCAGTTGAGTTGACTCTATGGCGTTGACCGCTAGCCTTGCCTGATCTCTTGTACCGATGGAAGCAGGAACCGAGAATCGAACAGACGTAAAGTTGAATGTCTTTTGAGTATGTCTCAGTGAAGAATAGTATTTGTCTTGTTTCTAATAACGTGTTTACTGTAGAAATGTTTGTTGATGTATCGACAGTCATAGTCATTAACTAGGCCAAGAGTCCGACTCGTTGGCTGAATGGTCAGCGTACTGGCCTTCGGTTCAGAGGGACTCGGGTTCGATTTCCGGTCGGATCGGGAATTTTAACCTCCATTGGTCAATTCCGATGGCCCGGGGGCTGGGTGTTTGTGCTGTACCCAACATCCCTGCAACTCACACACCACACATAATACTATCCTCCACCACAATAACACGCAGTTGCCTACACATGCCAGATGCCGTCCACCCTCATCGGAGGGTCTGCCTGGCAAGGGCTGCACTCGGCTAGAAATAGCCACACGAAATTATTATTATTACTAGGCCAAGTTGGTCAGATGGAACAGAATTGACTTTCTGAGCTTAAGATGGATGGTTCGATCCCGGTTCAGAGCGGTGGTATATGAAGGTACTCAAATACGTCAGCCTCCTGACAGATTTACCAGCACGTAAGAGAACTCCTGAAAAACGAAGTTTGCGGCGCTCGGCGTGTCAAAAAATCGTAGAAATTGTTTATCGGTCGTAAAACCAATAACATTTTTTAACATGTCGTTTCGGCAAATTAATTCCTCTTTTCCAGTACACCTTCATATTGGGTGGGAATGCAGTTATTTTATTTTCCGACCACTTTGTGTACCAGGTCGTCTTCTCATTCTTTCCAGAAGAACCTTTATCTCAAGTACTTACTTCTTTTCGAACCCGTGTCTCATAGACACCGGTCAAATCCCCCTTCACTGCAATTGCTCATGGAGTGACAGGCCTACATTTCAAGAATTCTGAGTGAGACGCGAGCGTACAACTTGAGACTGCACTTCTTCATAAGAAGTGAGACCTTTCCCAATTTAAAGTACAGTTCTGTATTTGACCTCACGTGATATTCACCCTCAGAATGTTGTCGTGGGTCAAGGATCTTTCGTAAGAATTTCTTCTTTTTCATTTGGATCTTCTTCTTCTCACCATGTGGTGAGTGTGGGCTTACACTCAGCATTTACCCTCCAGGGTTGGTATTTCCCTCAGACTCAGCGAGAAATACCACTTCTACCACCTCAAGGGCAGTGTCCTGGAGCGTGAGACTTTGGGACATAGATACACCTGGGAAGGAGGACCTGTAGCTCACTCAGGCCGCCTCGCCTGCTATGCTGAACAGGGGCCTTGAAGAGGAATGGGAAGTTTGGAATGGATAGGCAGATAAGAGGGAAGGAAGCTGCCGTGGCCTTAAGTTAGGTACCATCCCAGCATTTACCTGCTGGAGAAGTCGGAAACCGCGTAAAACCTTTTCGAGGATGGCTGAGGTGGGAATCGAACCCCGTCTACTCATTTGACCTCCCGAGGCTGAGTGGACCCCGTTCCAGTCCTCGTACTACTTTTCAAATTTCGTGGCAGGGCCTGGATTCGAACCCGAGCCTCCAAGGGTGGCAACTAATCACACAAACCACTACAACACAGAGGCGGACCTATTATTATTATTATTATTATTATTATTATTATTATTATTATTATTATTATTATTATTATTATTATTATTATTAAATGAATTCTGCCATATGAGAGTTTACTTAATACTTAAACACAGTAGTACTCTAGCCTGGCTGGCTATACAGGGTGTACAAGAAGTGACCGCACGTGCAGCAATGGTGGAACGTACTCTATAAAAGAAGAAAAAATACCTTAGTGCACATGAGGTCACAAACGAACCGTTCATGAGGTAATGGTGGATGTATATTGACAACTGAGAGCTTTTAAATGTAGAAAAGGTTATACTATGTAGATACAATTTGAATTCAAAAGAGCAAATTGGGGCAAATATTCAATTATAGGAAGAGCAGTTAGGGATTGGAATAACTTGACAACAGAAATGATCGATACATTTGTAAGTTCTTTGAAATCATGAGAAAAGTGTATGTAAACAAATGATTGGAAATCTATCACCTGGACTACTGCCTTCCCAGTGTATTTTATCATTTAAGGTCTGATTTAATCTATTTCTTCTCCTTTATGACAATGGAGTTTATTTACTATCATTTCCACTTCCTCAAGCGTAGTTTCACCAACATGATTGTCTTCGTCTCCGAGAGCTCGGTTGTTCGCGACGTCACCAGAAAGATTTCCTTTCATAGTTCATGATTGATTGATTGATTGATTGTCCGACTTCTTGGCTGAATGGTGAGCGTAGTAGCCTTCGGTTCAGAGGGCCAAGGTGTCGATTCCCGGCCGGGTTGGAGATTTTAACCGGTTATTTCCCCAGGCTCGGGGACTGGGTGTTTGTACTGTCCCCAACATTCCTGCCACTCACACACCACACACAACACTGTTCTCCACAACAGAAACACGCTGTTATTATACACGGCAGATGCCACCTACCCTTGTTGGAGGGTCTCCCTACAAGGGCTACACCAGGCGAGCCGGTCATGTCTTTGGACACTCCCGGCATTAAAATAAAAGCAATACGATAAATAGATAGATTGATAGATTGACTGTTTGATAGATTGACTGTTTGATTGATTGATTGATTGATTGATTGATTGATTGATTGATTGATTGATTGATTGATTGATTGATTGATTGATTGATTGATTGATTGATTGATTGATTGATTGATTGATTGAAGTCACCTCTGACGTGATTGCTTAGACTTGGACACTTCGTTTGATTTATATGTTTGTACACCCGTGTCGTTCTAGTTCGTTCCAAATAACTGAAACATAATTTCCACCTTGTTTTCGACAGCTACTATAAAATAGGCCTATGTCTAGTCTACAGTTTTGAACGGTGCCGTACTGCAACTGGACCCCCTGTCAGAGATACGAGTAAAGTGGCATTGTGATTGATAGAAGCTAATGTTATCAAGTTATTAGGTATGTTTCGGTATGACGAATATAAGAACAAGTGCAAGGACTCCTCGAGTTCAAGCGCGCCCCGCCAGGCAGCGCTAGAGTGGGAAGCTCCACAGTACGGATCAGCCGGTCTTAGGAATGATGCCAAAAGAAACGTATTACTCCGTAATTGATAAATATATCTATATACTGTCTTTGAAAATGAGAGATTATAATCAAAATACCACGCCAGGGTAAAATGAAAAATTTATACATGGAAATAACAACTACGGCCTTCATCACATGTTGTGGAAAGCGCAGGTTACTGGAGTTTGTATATACAGATAAATAGTACATAACTCTCAGCATATTAAAACAAACACCCATGAACTATTTAAAGGTAATACTCTACTTACCAAATCAATTTGCCTGTCACTAGACTGTCGAAAGCTTGCGTGAAGATTTGGCGGATGTTCGATATTGTAAATCTCGCCGGATTTCCTTCGTTCTGAAGAAAAATTGGCACTTCAGATAATGATAAACAAGTCTGGGGATTATATCCGTAATGTGTTGAAGACAACAGCCAGATCATGAAGGATCAGCTGAAATTTGTTTTCAATGGAATGGATACAATCAAAAAATATTTCGCCCCACATCGATTTTGAGTTCAGTTTTCCATTCATTACTTTATCGGCCTGGAAATGAATGTAACATACACGTTTCGAAGGACGTGTTAAAAGCACTTCATTGTTGCTTGAACCATGGTCGTTTATGTCGGTGAGAACCGAAAATTTACTTTGGTTATTTTCACGTAGAAAATGGACACAGGGCGAACACTTAATAAATTTAGAAGGGTGATTAACAACGTACCTAGCCTAATGGTACCCTAAACACTTCTCAATCGAAGAGTTTCGAACTGCGCTATCAAATTCAGGTACAGAGCTTTCCAAATTTTGATATTTACTGAATCTTGAAAAACAATTTCTCGTTTAATGGAAGTTTCCACTGATTGTTTCGCTGTCTTGTTATGCATTTCTACATTCCGGGCTAACATATTCATCTGATTAACATACGAGGTTAAGATCAGCTCCCATTTAGGTTCGCAATTTACTCCAAAATTTAAAGCCTGCTTTATAAGGGCGTAGACGCATTGAAGTAGATGAAATGAAGGAAGTCTATTGTCGATGGATGACCATCTGAATCGAAGGAATGCATAATTCCGAATTACCGTTTCTGGGTGAGCTTTCCCGTTAACACATACTTATAAGCTCTTTCTCAAAGTCATTTACATATATCCAAAGTACTCTGTACGATTACCATCAGTGATTCCAAGGTTCTATTGGGGGAAAGGTGTTGTTAGCAGATCTCCCAGTTTGAAGAAAATTAACAAGACCTGTATGAGAAGATAAACCTCTACGAAAAGCATGAGAATGGATGAATGAATTTAGTGCCTCACTAACACTATTTGTATCACTGCTAAATGTCTCACTACCTTGCAATCCTGCCAGTCCCATTTCTCGATAAAATCTCATACCTTTGGCAACACTGTCACTAAAAAGTTGTGGTGGGGGGGGGCAAGCCTAGCATTCATTCTCTGGAACGATGATGGGTCTAAATGAGCAAATCTCAGCTTGGGACAGGCTCTTAATTTCAATTCTCTACAACCTCACATCCTTAATCTTGCAGATGTTAAGACACATATCTGGGATTAATTGCAATTGAAATTAATGATTTTGTCGTTAGATTGAAGTTATACTTTATCATTAAAGTGGTTTTTATGCATTTCAATACATGCACGAAGTCGGAGAAATCCCAGATCTTTGTCTTAACATCTGCAAGATTAAGGATGTGAGGTTTCAGAGAACTTGTCTTACCACTGGCTCCTAACGACTTCCAGCCATTTTTATTTGTCTGACTCCCATCACAAGTAAAGCCAACCACCCTCACCCCAGCCTCTTCTAACTGCAAAATCACTGTAATGGATTTTTTGCGAGAATGTCTCCTGGAGTAGCATTTATGATTGCATAAACAGCAACTGGTTGCACTCAATTATGCAGAAAAGGCACGAACATGAACAATGGTGCGTGATTTGCAAGGAAGTTCTTTTGGAAGTCTGGTGTGTGTTCACCTAAATCAACTAATCCATCTACTTTATGGGAAAAACTATTGAACTGGATTTCTTCTCTTAGTTTAACTTTATCAAAAATAACAATATCATAACGTGAATTATCACTGTTTTCATCCTTAAGAAAATCTGAAATAGCATTTATGCTATTGTTATTAACTCCGTAAGGGCACTCAAGCCTTTTACAAAGTTTTATGAAGTGACTTTATGAGGGCAGAGGAAACAAGTTAATTTGCCGACAATGACGGAATCCTTTCGGTGATTTTCTTCTCAACAATAAAAGCTCACACATGAATTCATTGCTGTACCTCAATCCATTAGAAGATTTCACCTGGTATTTCTTAAGCATGATGTCGATTATCATATTTTCTTTCTTACTAAGGTGTTTGTTATCTCTATAATTAAATGCCTGTGTATTTTTAACCTGCTTCTCCAGAAAATTAATTCCCTATTTCGCTGAGTTGAGACTGGAACTAGCTCGAATTAAATTTCGCATAGAATTTCTTAGGCTCCTTTTGAGCGATAATATTGTCTTTTAGAATCAGACAGTACAATGACCAAAATTTTGAAGAACATTATACTGACCTGTTCATTCCCCATTCGCTGCTGCACATCCGTCGTCAGTCTTCTTCTTCTTCATTTCCTGATGGTGTCTAGGTTCCTTTTCCTTTTGGGAGTTTCACGGGACTTAATCTCACTTGAAAGTTATTTCGGCAAATTAAGGAAAATGTAAGGCACAGCTCCTGGACGTAATTTCCATCCCACAAGAGAGATATACACTTAATCACCATTCAGTATAACATAATCTGATTTTACTATCAAATCATTGGAGGAATGAACATGACAATTCTGCTATTACGCGTTAACTCAGTATCCTTCCGTGGAATAGCTCTGGCCCATTTTTCAAATTGATTTCTAACCTTTCGTGGGGAAAAAAAAATCGCATATCATCAACTACTCTAGCATAGCCTGACTTACAGCCAGGTCGAAACGCACTGCGGCATGCTGAAACTATTACATTTTTTTTACAATTGGCTTTACGTCACACCGACACAGATAGGTCTTATGACAACGATGGGACAGGAAAGGGCAAGGAGTGGGAAGGAAGCGACCGTGGCCTGAATTAAGGTACAGTCCCGGCATTTGCCTGGTGTGGAAATGGGAAACCACGGAAAACCATCTTCAGGACTGCCGACAGTGGGGTTCGAACCCACTATCTCCCGATTGCTGGATACTGGCCGCACTTAAGCGACTGCAGCTATCCGGCTTGGTGGAACTATTACATTAATCAAGCCACATTAGATACATGCTTAAAGTACATAACACAAAATAAACTGAGTTTAGGGACTAAAAGAAAAGAAAATTCAACTTGTTCACTGATATATCTCGCACAATAACTTCTCCCGCATTTTTCTATACCCGGCTTGCTGGAACTACTGGAGCACGTGTTGGATATAATCGCTCGCAGTGCTTGCAGTGGCGGGACCACAAACTACCATGCTATAATGGTTGAGTCCTCACATTTGGTCTTATATTCGTCATGGTTTCGGTTATTTAGTACTGACTAGGACGGCAGCACCGGGTGTAACCATCACGTCAGCGGCGGAGCGCCAACATTCGTCCGCCATTATCTGACGCGATTCGTTTTCAACCCCAAGTTCACTGAGGCTTTTTGTCATAAATATGGATGGGGTCATCTGAAAATTTTCGGTATAAAATGTGTGAAGTGATGTTGCCTAGCAACCGTGCAGGCTGTGTAGTTGTGATGGATGGCCATGACTGAGAGACATATTATCAAAGAGGGGCGTTAGAGTACAGAGGACCATGTATGAGAGACATCTATAAGGCTCATTTATCACAGAGCTCACTTACAATCATATTCTAAAGAAATGATTACTTCAATCATGATAGTTTCATAGGCCCCTTCGAAGCACTAAATCGTACACTTGTCCACTCCAAATTCTATACAGATGTCTCTCGAAAACGATTCGTTAGATACAAATAAATTAATCGTTGGATTTATTGAAAAATTTAAGATAATTTGATTTTCCCAAAGGTAAATTCGACACCACGTACATCCAAAGTTTTAGCTTTTGTGCTATTGCTTCTGATACACCTTGTTTATAGTACATGTAGTGGTAATCTACCAGGTGGTGGTGGACCCATTTATTAAGGTATAGCACCAGCATTTGCCTGCTGTGAAAATTGAAAACCACGGAAAGCCATCTTCAGGGCTGCCGACGGTGGAACTTGAACCCACAATCTCCCGAACCTCTATGGATCACAGACGGAGTATCGGTCTGCGGATCCAAAGATCACAGATTAAAATCCGTACATCGGAGGATTTTTAAAGGCCGGAAATTGTCCCATTCAGTACTCAATGTTGTACGATGTCCGCATTTTAAATATCTATTGTGACACATGTTAAAACTCTGCCATAGAATGCCCAGCTGAGATCGAACATCGAAACTGACGCGCAAGCAGCCTAAAATACTTATGAAAATACCTACACACGGTAGATGAGACCATGCGATATTAATACTTATTATATTCACTATAATAATAATAATAATAATAATAATAATAATAATAATAATAATAATAATAATAATAATAATAAATTATTAATTATTATTAATATTATTATATTATGTTAATATTAATATTAATCATTATTATATTAATCATTATTTATTATTATTATTATTATTATTATTATTATTATTATTATTATTATTGGACAGTATATTCTCATGGCTTTAGGGAGGACACTTATTCTGTTCCACTTATTATGCTACCATCGTGGAAAGATAAACATTTCATTTATTATTAGAAATAGTTAATTTTCTTCATATCGTATTTCCTATCTGGTATTTAATCTTAGTTCTTTTTCCAGTCGACATCATTCATTTAAGTCCTAAAAATACTAATGTCCAAATTTTTCTCACAACAATATTTTCTCTTTGAGAATGGTGTTTGATAGTTGAGTAACATTTTCACAGCTTCTCACCCAAGTCGATGTGATTCGAGCCCTGATCAACACATGTTGGATAGAATTTTATAAATCAAAAGTTATGTCCCCGTGTAACGGATTACATGTAAAACAAAGGATTTTGTGGGCTGAGATCACGATATTAAGAGTCACATAAAACTACAAGCTTGCTTATTTATTTTCAAGTTCGTTAGTGTTCGTTCCTTTGTGCCGTTGCAGATCACAAACAAGCAAGGTTTAAGGAAGTAGGCTAAGATGTTATGGGCATGCACAAAGAAGAAGGGAGGACTACGTGGGGAAAAGAGTTGTAAATCTGGAAACTGAAGGGCCAAGGAAGAGTGGAAAACCAAAAATGAGTTGAAAAGACAAAGTAGAAGTGGATCTAAGAGAACAAGGCTCAAAGAGGGAAGAAGCATTCGATAGACATTTATGGAAGAGAGGAATCCATCAAAGCAACGCTGACCCTACGTGACGAGGGAAAAAGGCTAAGATAAAAAAGAAGAATAAGATCACAAGCAAGCAAGCCTATAGTTTAAGTGACTGATGATATCGTGATCGTCACCAAGGAACCTCCGGTTTTAGATGAAATTCGAACCACAGTAACGTGACTTTTTCTTTTCAAAATTGCTATCTCACATCTGTTGACCGGGGCGAGAACCAAAGCCACCTTGTTGAGAATACAGTGACAGTATCACACGGCCATCACACGCGACCCTCGTTGCAGTTGTGCTGGTGATTATTGTTTTACGAGGAAGTACAACTAGGCAACCATCCTCTATATAACGCTAATCAGAGGAGAAATGGAAGGGGTCCAACACATCGAAAAATGTAGGTGTCGGCCAAAGACAGACAAAGGTCACGAAGGGGTGGCAGTTAAGGACTTCCTAGGCCTCGCAAGCCCAGTACCATCAGAGTCGTAAAAGAACAAGGGTTGACCAAGGGAGGTCTGTTAGGATAGACGAAATTGAGAAACCAGGTATAATTAAGTATAAGTAGTGCCAGAAATCAGCTAAGGGCCACGTGGTACCCAACCCGCGCTCCAAGTTAAGACCCTCTGGGTCCCTTTTAGTCTCCTCTTACGACAGGCAGTGGACATCGTGGATGTTTTTTTCCGCCCCTACAAACAGAAGGTTCCTCGCTGTAAAGTAACGATCGACATCTTCCAAGATTTCCTAGCCATTTTACCAGTTGTTCGGAGTCGACACTAATCAGGATTCAGCCAAGTTTTCTGGCAGGCTGTCCTTCCTTCCTCTATCTGGAGGGGTGTAGCCTATTCTCTATTGTGTGTTTCTGTGCTTGTTAGGAGTGTAATGTTTTGTTTGTAAACGAAGATAACTTTTTTTGTAAATGAAGATCACAAGCACTCAGCTTCTGAGGTGGAGGAATTTATCAAAGTTTGTTATTATCCCTGGTCCAGTCGGGAATCAAACGCGGGGTCTTATGAACTGAAGACTACTGCAGCCAAGTATACTTCAAATATTTCAACCTAACTAAATTCCACCTTCTCATGTTATGATTATCAATGTCTGGCTCCATGGCTAAATGCTTAGAGTACTGGCCTTTGGTCCTAAGGCTCCCGGGTTCGATTCCAGGCTGGTCCAGGGATGGTTAATTCCGATGTTTCTGGGGCTGGGTGTATGTGTGCTGACTTCAGTATTCGAATTCATCATCGATAGGGCCCCATTCTCACAGATGCGCAGGTCGCCTGTCGGGAGTCAACTCGAAAGACCTGCACCAGGCCTCTCCGGAGGCCACTCGCCATTATTATTATTATTATTATTATTATTATTATTATTATTATTATTATTATTACTATTATTTGCTATTTGTTTTACGGCGCACCGACACAGATAGGTCTTATGGTGATGATGGGACAGGAAAGGCCTAGGAATGGGAAAGAAGCGTGGCCTTAATGGGAAACCACGGAAAACGATTTTCAGGGCTGCCGACAGTGGAGTTCGAACTCACTATCTCCCGGATGCGAGCTCACAGCTGCGCGCTCCTAACCGCACGGTCAACTCTCCCGGTATTATTATTATTATTATTATTATTATTATTATTATTATTATTATTATTATTATTATTATTATTAAATAATGGTTTCCGCATTCTTGTGGAAGCATGTTCAGATTTCATATTGACGAACACTCCCTGATTCGGAGTCGGTTATCGTTTGAATTTCCGCGCGATGAGAGCACGGTTGGGCTGACGTCATTTTAGGTGGTGCAAGTCCTGTCGTGTTGGGATGTCAGTGATCCCAGCGTCCCTTCAGGCATACCTGTCAAGGTCGGCACTCAGTTTAAGGATGGAAATATATTGTAATTCTATTATCATGTTAAACTATGGCTGTGCAAACGAGATTTGGTGTTTACATCACCTCTATGAGAGTGTATGTGATTGACTAACAATTGAATGAATTGTGGGCCTACTTCCTAGGTCATTAACCCGTTTTACATCATTGTTAGTTGGACGGTAGGTAAACTAAGGGAAGATTATTTTAAGAAATGTAGGAACTGTGACGCTCTGCACATGACCTTACATGGAAAATATCTGTAGGTGAGGTCACAGGTCCATTTTATGAAATATCACTTTTATTGTTAACAAGACTTAAAGCTGAAAATCGGGAATGGTGAAGTTATCCGAATAAGAAACACTTCTTCCCAATGTAATTTCCTTATTGTAAAATTCAAATATAATGATGATTAAAGTAGGCTGTTTCTATTTGTTATACTTTTAGATTAGTTAGTTTTAAACAATTTAGTTACGCTTATTAATTATTATAATATCTATTTTACACACTAAACAACCAAAAATATGTTTAGCAGCTAAAGCACAATATATATAACCTGTATATGATATATGTATACATTTATAACAGTTACAATTCATATTTGACCGCCTCTGTGTTGTAGTGGTTAGTGCGATTAGCTTCCAACCCCGGACGACTGGGTTCGATTCCATGGCTCTGCCACGAAACTTGAAAAGTGGTACGAGGTATGGAACGAGGTGCACTCAGCCTCAGGAGGTCAAATGAGTAGAAGTCGCTTCGATTCTCAGCTCAGTCATCCTTGAAGTGCTTTTCCATGGTTTCCCACTTCTTCTCCAGGCGAAATCCAGGATGGTACCTAACATAAGGCCACAGCCGCTTCCTGCAATCTTCCTTGTATATCCCTTCCTATCCCTCCCCCCCCCCTCCCACACACAAGGTTCCTGTTGAGCATAGCAGGTGAGGCCACCGGGGCGATCCACCGACCCAAAGTCTCACGCTCCAGGACACTGCCCTTGAGGCGGTAGAGCTGGGATCGCTCGCTAAGTCCGAGAGAAAAACCAACCTTGTAAGGTAAACGGATTAAGAAAGAAAGAAAGAACGAACGAAAGGAAGGAAGGAAGGAAGGAAGGAAGGAAGGAAGGAAGGAAGGAAGGAAGGAAGGAAGGAAGAAAACTAATATTTGATCAAGACACAAATGTCCGCCTCTGTAGTGTAGTGATTAGTGTGATTAGCTGCCACCCCCGGAGGCCCGGGTTCGATTCCCGGTTTTGCCACGAAATTTGAAAAGAGGTACGAGGGCTGGAACGGGGTCCACTCAGCGTCGGGACGTCAACTGAGTAGAGGTGGGTTTGATTCCCACCTCAGCCATCCTGGAAGTGTTTGTCTGTGGTTTCCCAATTCTCCTCCAGGCAAATGCAGGGATGGTACCTAGCTTAAGACCACGGCGGCTTCCTTCCTTATTCCTTGTCTATCCCTTCGAATCTTCCCATTCCCCACCAAGGTCCCTGGTCAGTATAGCAGGTGAGGCCGTCTGGGCGAGGCACTGGTCATCCTCCCCAGTTTTATCCCCCGACCCAGAGTCTGAAGCTCCAGAACACTGTCCTTGAGGCGGTAGAGGTGGGATCCCTCGGTGAGTCCGAGGGAAAAGCCAACCCTGGAGGGTAAACATATTAAGAAGAAGATCAAGATACAAATAGTTCTTTTTAATGTACTTTTAGTTCACTTATAAATAATATAATTATTAATTAGTTACGCAATAAATACTTTCTTTACTGTTTTACACTACGCATAATATTTTTTCAATTATTTAGCAGTTATAACACAATATTCATGACCATTTATATACATGTTCTTTTAAAAATTTCAGTTAACATAATTGTGTTGTAGGAACATACATAGTCATGAACAACTTGCTGTAAATAGGGCATTCAACTGGCTAGATATAAGAGAAGACCACCTGGCCTTAGTCTTGCCAGGACAAATAAAAACCCCTGTGGGTAGGACTGGTAGAATAACATCCACAGTATCCTCTGCCTTCCATAAGAGGTGACTAAAGGGGGCCCCGGGAGCTCGTGACTTGGGAGCGTGATTTAGCGACCATCGGTACCCCTAGCTGAGTCCCAGCATTGCTTGCATGTACTTATTCCAGGCTCCTCAACTATGCTATCCTATCCTATCCTATCCTATCCTATCCTATCCTATCCTATCCTATCCTATCCTATCCTATCCTATCCTGTCCTATCCTATCCTATCCGACCTCCCTTGGTCAACTCTTGTTCTTTTCAGACCCAGACGGTATTAGGCGTCTATGCCGAAGGAGATTTTTCAGTTTCACCCCCTACGTGGCCATTGTCTTTCTTCGGCCGATACCTTCATTTTTCGGAGAGTCAGATCCCTTCCATTGTCTCCCTCTGATTAGTGTTAATAGAGGATGGTTGCGGAGTTGTACTTCCTTTTAAAACAATAATCACAGGGCGAGTTGACCGTGCGGTTAGAGGCGCGCGGCTGTGAACTTGCATCCGGGAGATAGTGGGTTAGAATCCCACTGTCGGCAGCCCTGAAGATGGTTTTCCGTGGTTTCCCATTTTCACACCAGGCAAATGCTGGGGCTGTACCTTAATTAAGCTCACGACCGCTTTCTGCCAACTGGTAGACTTTTCCTATCCCATTGTCGCCATAAGACCTATCTGTGTCGGTGCGACGTAAGGCCACTTGCAAAAAAAAAAATATATATATATCACCACCACCACTACCGGATAAATAAATCACTAATCAAACAATCAATTAAAATACAATCTTCTTTAACTCTTCGCAATCACTTCCTCCTAACATGCCGGGCTGAGTAACTCGGATGGTAGAGCTCTGGCCTTCTGAGCCCAACTTGCCTGGTTCGATCCTGGCTCAGTGCTGTGGTATTTGAAGGTGCTCAAATACGTCAGCCTCGTGACCGTAGCTTTATTGGCACGTAAAACAACTCTTGCGGGACAAAATTCTGCTCCCCCCCCCCACTCCGTTGTCTCCAGAAACCGTAAAATTTGTTAGGAGGACGTAAAAACCAATAACATTTTTATTAACCTTTCTCACACCCACGCAACAAGCATGCGACGTATTCTGCGCCCAAGAGACCAACTGTGGTTTCGACATAGTATCCACACATTTTTAGATGTCTAATGTAATTAAATACAAATTATTATTCTTTATCTGTTTACACTCCGGGGTTGGTTTTTCCCTCGGACTCAGCGAGGGATCCCACCTCTACCACCTCAAGGGCAGTGTCCTGGAGCGTGAGATATTGGGCCAGGGAATACAACTGGGGAGGATGACCAGTACCTCGCCAAGGCGGTCTCACCTGCTATGCTGAACAGGGGCCTTGCGGGGGGGGGGGGGGTGGGAAGATTGGAAGGGATAGACAAGGAAGAGGAAAGGAAGCAACCGTGGCCTTAAGTTAGGTACAATCCCGGCAGTTGCCTGCAGCAGAAGTGGGAAACCACGGAAAACCACTTCCAGGGTGGCTGAGGTGGGATTCGAACCCACCTCTACTCAGTTGAGCTCACGAGGCGGAGTAGACCCCGTTCCAGCCCTCGAACCACGTTTCAAATTTCGTGACAGAGCCGGGAATCGAACCCGGGCCTCCTGGGGTGGCAGCTAATCACACTAACCACTACACCACAGAGGTGGACTAAATATAAATTAATGTGTTCTTATGTTAGGTTAGTACTTTAGATTAAACATTTTAGTATATATTTCTCCTTCAAATATAGCTGATTGTATTCAATGTAGACGCTACATGAAGGGGTTCATTAGCCTCAGTTGCAAACTGTGACCAATAAATTCAATTCAGTTCCCTCTATCTCTCAGTCATTCGTATACACAGTTAGAGAGAAGAGTATGTGGCAGATAATGAACGGAAGGGACTAGTAGCGTTGCGAGAGGTGATTATAGAGCGGCTGGGAAATTCTATATCATTAATTCCCTTGTTCATTAGCTCCGAGCTGCGAACTAAAAATGTTTTTCATACTGGATGTAGTGACAACATTATTATTCAACTAATATCCTCTTCGAAGCCTCCCGGTGAGCGAATGATTCTTTCTCTGTTATAGAAAGACACGCCGAAACACCGGTTTTTAATGAAAAATAACACAAGTAGCATATATAGCCCAAACCCGCAGCGTAAGGGTAGCAAATGTACTTCTTACACCGAAGTTTAAATTTCGATTTCTGGCCAGTTACAGAATTTAAATTCTGGCCTGAAAAGTTCAACCCACTTAGAAAAACATCGCTTCGGGATGACTTAAAATTTCTGGAAGTTGACTACGTAATTATAATAATGTTGTCAGCTACTGCAGGCGTATTCGAGTGCTACTGGCACTGAACGTGAAATCAAGAGAATTAGTTGCGGTGCATTCACAAAGTAATATTGATCCAATCATCCGACTCACAGTATTTCATTTGTGGTCGTAATTTTACTGGTTTATTTCAACTCAGCTTACATAAAACTCAATGCCTGTCCTTATGTATGTACATGGACGCCGGGTTTTGAAAATTAGTGGGGGTGCTGTATGGGTCACGTAGATATCTGCTTGCATTCGGGAGTTAGTGGGTTCGAACCCAACTGTCGGCAGCCCTGAAGATGATTTTCCGCAGTTTCTCATTTTCACACTAAGTAAATGCTGTGACTGTACCGTAAGTAAGGCCACGGTCGCTTCTTTCCCGCTTCTAACCCTTTTCTATCCCATCGTCGCCATAAGACCTATCTCCGTCGGTGAGGCGTGAAGCAAATTGTAAATTGTGAAAACTCGCAGTCCAAAAAGGGGGAAGGCCCCAGAAAATGTAAAAATATTCCTCATGAAAATTCTGGTTAAGTGTTTTTTTGAATCAGCAATCCTTGATGGAAAACCAACTATTGTTTTATTAGGCGCTTTTTCAACATTAATTAATGAGTACAAACAAACGTTCACATAAATCCACATAAAGAATCGATATAAAATCCACATAAAAGGTAAAGGTGTGTTTTATTTACGATGAAGTAAGAGATTTTACATTTTAAATATATTCATTCATTCATCATCTGCTTACCCTCCAGGGTCGGTTTTTCCCTTGGACTCAGGGAGGGATCCCACCTCTACCGCCTCAAGGGCAGTGTCTTGGAGCTTCAGACTCTTCGTCGGGGGTACGACTGGGGAGAATGGCCAGTACCTCGCCCATGTGGCCTCACCTGCTATGCTGAACAGGGGCCTCGTGGGGAAATGGGAAGATTGGAAGGAATAGACAAGGAAGAGGGAAGGAAGCGGCCGTGGCCTTAAGTTAGGTACCATCCCGACATTTGCCTGGAGGAGAAGTGGGAAACCACGGAAAACCACTTCCAGGATGGCTGAGGTGGGAATCGAACCCACCTCTAGTCAGTTGACCTCCGGAGGCTGAGTGGACCCCGTTCCAGCCCTCGTACCAATTTTCAAATTTCGTGGCCGAGCCGGGAATCGAACCTGGACCTCCGGGGGTGGCAGCTAATCACGCTAACCACTACACCACAGAGGCGGACCATTTTAAATATATGCGAATTAAAGTATGGAAGCTTAAGAAATACAAACTGTGTCTCTAAAGTCTTAAGGTAAAAATACCTAATAGTCTAGTTTACCCGCACAATGATGCCAAACTGAGTTTTGGGAAAAAAGGCAAATTGCCTCAAATTTGTCGTTTATTATGAGTATAGTAATAAAAAAGGAAAAGGAAGTTTTAAGTTCTTTGTACAAAATTTAAAATCTTTGCGGAACCGTATTTCTAATTCCCACCCAAAGAGAGTGTTACTACGAACACTCGCTCGTTTGTTAAAAATGTTTGCCACAGTTTCGAAATTCAATTAATTTTTTTGTTTCTTGATTGTGGACATGCATGTTAGCATTGTTGTTCAATTTTCCTTGCGTCATGGTGCTGCGCAGGTAAGCTTTAAATCTTCTCAAGGAGGAAAAGAACGTTCTGATATACCTGTAAAAAACGGCTAAAGTTCAAGCGATCTTTAGCGAAATTAACCACATATAGAATCAATTACCCTTTGTTAAGTTTTGCATGCTTCAGATCTAATTAATAAAACAAAATATCTATGTAACTTATATGTGATTGAGAACTAGACTAAACAAAAATGTCTTAGTTGGTTCCTCAGAACCCCTTGGTATTACTAGGGTTAAGAACTGAGATGACCGGGTGAGTTGGCCGTGTGGTTAGGGGCGCGCAGCTGTGAGCTTGCATCCGAGAGATAGTGGGTTCGAGCCCCACTGTCAGCAGCCCATATGATGGTCTTCCGTGTTTTCCCATTTTCACACCAGACAAATGCTGGGACTGTACTTTAATTAAGGCCACGGCATCTTCTTTCGCACTCCTAGACCATTCCTATCCCGTCGACGCCACAAGACCTACCTGTGTTGGTGAGACGTGAGGAAAATTGTAAGAACTATGATGAAAAGTTCCCCGCCTTCTCTTTTAAAAGTATTTTTCCTTCCTGTTTCTGGGGGATGCTGGGCTCCCCGTCAAAATATTTGGGAGGGGGCGGGGGTACTCGAGCACCGCAGCATCCCCGAAATCGGCTCCCCTGTTGTACTGTATGTATGTATTGGTGTCCGGTTAAAATTAGAAAACCACTGGCTGGAAAATTTTCTGTGGGTTTCATTGTTATCTAGGGCATTTCTGGAGAGAATATTTCGTGCATGAAATATTGAACTGTGGTGAAAGATAATAATAATAATAATAATAATAATAATAATAATAATAATAATAATGTTATTTGCTTTACGTCCCACTAACTACTTTTACGGTCTTCGGAGACGCCGAGGTGCCGGAATTTAGTCCCGCAGGAGTTCTTTTACGTGCCAGTAAATCTACCGACACGAGGCTGTCGTATTTGAGCACCTTCAAATACCACCGGACTGAGCCCAGATCGAACCTGCCAAGTTGGGGTTAGAAGGCCAGCGCCTTAACCGTCTGAGCCACTCACCCCGGCATGTGGTGAAAGAAAACCAAGGATTAACAATAACTCGATGATGAGGTTAGGTCACAAATTTGTCAGCTTACGTTACCCAAACCATTAATGATAGCCACAAATTACATTCATATGAACTATAGAACATAAAAATCACTACAAAATTTCTGCGAGACTATATATCTTCCTTTGAAAGTTCGGCCACAATAACTGTTTTTGTGTCCTTTAAAAAGTAGAAATTATGCGCTAGGTACAGGAATAGCACTTCACAAATCGAGAACTACTGATGAGATTTGAATCGAGTTTTCACTGTTGTCTAGGGGATCTCCGAGAGAAGGCTTCCATATCTTAAATGTTGAATTGTGATGAAGAAATCCGAGCAGTAATGGTATCTGCGAAACAACTATGCAATACAATCTCTCGCCTCATGGTACCAAAACTGCTAAAGCTATATCCACAAACTATATGCATAATAAGTGAAAACATAACACATTGTTCTCAAACGTCCCCGGAATCACCCACGATAAGGGTTTTTATGTTTCTTATCCGTAAATGAAATGAAATGGCGTATGGCTCTTAGTGCCGGGAGTGTCCGAGGACAAGTTCGTCTCGCCAGATACAGGTATTTCGATTTGACACCCGTAGGCGACCTACGTGATTCGTGATGAGGATGAAATGATGATGAAGACACATACACCCAGCCCCCGTGCCAGCGAAATTGACCAATTAAGGTTGAAATTCCTGACCCTGCCAGGAATCAACCCTGGGTCCCCTGTGGCCAAAGGCCAGCACGCTAACAATTTAGCCATGGAGCTGGACTTCTTATCCGTAGAAACCATATGTTATTTACGGTGGGAGCATTCGTAAGGCTCAGCTCTACTCTGACTAAACCATTATAATAAGTGCGGCCAGTATCCAGTATTCGGGAGATAGTAGGTTCGAACCCCACTGTCGGCAGCCCTGAAAATGGTTTTCCGTGGTTTCCCATTTTCACACCAGGCAAATGCTGGTGCTGTATCTTAATTAAGGCCACGGCCGCTTCCTTCCAACTCCTAGCCCTTTCCCGTCCCATCGTCGCCATAAGACCTATCTGTGTCGGTGCGACGTAAAGCAACTAGCAAAAAAAAAAAAAAAAAACATAATTAGAAAACGGACAGATTTTTATATGCATTTTTTGTTGCCTAGAACTCGTAGGAATGCCCAAGTCAAGATAGCTGTGGAAGGTCACGTTGGTCCGGATCTAAAAGTTTCCGAATCTTTATTACTGAAAGATTATAGCGTGACCGGGTATGAAAGTGAGAAATACTGATAAAATCCTTTCGAATGTTGTTATGGCTACCAAACGTTGTGTTATCCATGTAGTTTTCTCAGGACGAGATTTTAAGTATGCTATAAGTAAAAAATAAAAAAAAACTGCTAAGAGAGAAGTTGACTTAAAAGTCTTGAGAAGATGCATGGCAGATCCAAATACGTTGTGTTAGTCATGCTATTGCACTACAGTATCAAAGGTGATTGCAGACGTTTATGTTGACAATTACACTATAATAAAAGTTAGAAAATGCAGGGGTGAGAAGAGGTAGCAGTGGTTCACTCGTATCGTTCATATTGAAAAGTTAGGGTTGCCATATCTTCTGAAACCCGGGATTGTCCCGGATTCAAGAGCGGAAGAATTGTTCCATCCAGTCCAGCAACGTTCCTGCAAAAGTCCTGAATGTACAGTATAACATTTACTGTTAGACGTGTATTTTTTCTTCGGGTCAATAGCCCATAGACTGGTTTCATGTAGCTCTTCACATCACCCTACAATGCGGTAAACTTTTAATTTCTACGTAACTACTGCATCTTACATCTATTCTGATCTATTTATCATATTCAAGCCTTGGTCTAACCCTAACGTTATTACCGGTTAAGCTTTCCTCAAAAACTAACACCACCAAGCTCGATAGCTGCAGTCGCTTAAGTGCGGCCAGTATCCAGTATTCGGGAGATAGTAGGTTCGAACCCCACTGTCGGCAGCCCTGAAAATGGTTTTCCGTGGTTTTCCATTTTCACACCAGGGAAATGCTGGGGCTGTATCTTAATTAAGGCCACGGCCGCTTCCTTCCCACTCCCAGCCTTTCTCTGTCCCATCGTCGCCATAAGACCTACCTGTGTCGGCGCGACGTAAAGAAAAAAAAACTAACACCGAGCTCGATAGCTGCAGGGACATCTACAGTACTTAAAAACTACAAACCGCTTGGTACAGGGATATTTATTGCGTTTTATAGTACTTATAAATCAAAACCTCGCACGGTACAAGGTCATTTGTAGAATGGTATTGTATGTAAAATGTACAAAATCGCTCGGTAGAGGGACATTTATAGTATGGTCTAGTATTTACAGACGACAAACGTACCGTCTACTGTTATCCTCATGGTGCAATTTCTCCCTACCTTGATGGTTCATGACCTGACCAATTAACATCACTTCACTTGCTGAGCGCTTGTCTGCCCCGTTCAGTCAAGGGGTCAATGTCTTGTCTGGTACAGACCGCAACATCGCGCAACTCAACTCCTTGATTCGGGGAAAGCGCGGGCTACACACGACTTGAATCGCGTTCCATTTCGCATCATTACCAAGGCTCGCCTTGCGACATGCGGAAAGAAGGCGCGACTGTTATACGTCATCATCCGGCTGGTCCCTCCAAGCCGACAGTGAGGATCAGCATTTTACATCTTATATACCTTATGATATACTGTACAGTATATATTAAATGGGGGCTAGGGGCTTAAATCTAGGGAGAGTGGGTTGGCGACCCTAATGACCTCGCATTGCTTTTGTCAGGCTTCTCCCATTCAAATTATGCAGCCTCAACTCTTGGTCTCTTCTCACCCCGATAGTATTACGTATGTGAAGCCCTGGGAGTCTAATTTTCACTCTCTTTGTGTCCCTTCCCTTGCATTTGTCGATACGTCCATTCTTCAGAGTTTCGCACTTTTTATATTTTCCTCATTATTAGCGTTAATCTTAAAAAATTAATCATCACCACACCACTGTTATTCCTTTCAACGTTAGCATGCAATCCCCTGTGATTAAATAAAGTAACTTCACAATTATAACTGTATAAGAATAATTTCATGTGGTTATTTCAAGCCAAGTGCAGCCCTTGTAAGGCAGACCCTCCGATGAGGGTGGGCGGCATCTGCCATGTGTAGGTGACTGCGTGTTATTGTGGTGGAGGATGGTGTTATATATGGTGTGTGAGTTGCAGGGATGTGGGGACAGCACAAACACCCGAGCCATTGGAAATAACCAATGGAGGTTAAAATCTCCGAACCAGCCGGGAATCGAACACGTCAGCCTCTAAAGCGAAGGCCAGTACGTGACCTTTCAGCCAACGAGTCGGACATTATTACAGTGAAACCCTGATAATACGGCCTGCCTGTACACTCTCCCTCATACCACATATATTTTTCAGAGTCCTGCACTTTTTGTATGTAAAGCCTTTATTAAATTACCCTGTATATTGCGTTCAAGAGCCTCTCACGCACCAGCACACCGACCTCTCATCGCTGGGTTCTGTGGTTCAAATCCCGCTCACTCCCTGTGAAATTTGTGCTGGATGAAGCGGAAGCGGGACAGGCTTTTCTCCGGGTACTCCAGTTTTTCCTGTCATCTTTCAATCCAGCGACACTATCCAATATCATTTCATTTCATCTGTCAATCATTAATCATTGCCCCAGAGGCGTACGACTAGCTTCGGCACTGGACACTATTCTTATCCTCGCTGCTAGATAGGGCTTCAGTCATTCCAATCCTGACCTGGTCGAATGACTGGAAATAGACTTTGGAAAACAAAATTGCATTCGAATCCCACCTTTTATGGTTCAGGTTTGAACCACGGAACTCAGCGGCGAGAGCCCGGTGGGCTGCCATCTGAACCACCGGGGAATATCAATAGTAATAACAATACAAATAGTAAAACTCATTTCAAACGGTTTTTAAAATGATTTTATTATGTTTTAGTGTCTATTTATAATAAGTGCAAACACCTCATGACGGGGGAGGGGGAGAGGGGAGGGAATGTATCCCCTTATCCCCATCGTTATCTACGCCACTGATACTCGCGTGACTAATCGCAGTCAAATACTTATACACGCGGTAATGAAATGAAATGGCGTATGGCTTTTAGTGCCGGGACTGTCCGAGGAAATGTTAGGCTCGCCAGGTGCAGGTCTTTCAATTTGACGGCCGTAGGCGCCCTGCACGTCATGATGAGGATGACATGATGATGAAGATGACACATACACCCAGCCCCCGTGCCAGAGAAATTAAGCAGTGGAGGTTAAAATTTCCGACCCTGCCGGGAATCGAACCCGGGGCCTCTGAGACCAAAGGCCAGCACGCGAACCATTTAGCCATGGAGCCGGATACACACGGATTATGGAGGAAATAAAATATCACTCCCACTGGCTGGCAAATAATTTTCTGTGCCCTTCACACTACATATTACCACATTTTCACTTAAGTCGGAAGCAGTCTAATTTCGTAAAAGTTAATCATTCTGGGTTTGGAATTTGTTCGATTAATTCGTTTCGTCAAACAGTCCTTTCCTGTCTGTTTCTTCCTTTTGTACTGTGCAAAAGTTCATTCAACTCCACTGGCAACAGTTGCTGTCACTAAATTGCACGCTTAACTGACCAGCTTACGATCACTCAGCAAATACATCTGCAAGACTGGAAACTGTTTCCTTCAGCTACTTAAATTAAACAGAAGGCTTGAAGAAACTGTTGACGATATTGCTACTGCACACATGTTCGATAGCCAAAGCGTGCCGCCCAACTCATTTCTCTACACATTCACCTACATAATAGCCCGCCTGGTGACCATGATTGTTGAGGCGTCTGGTCTGTTTGATCTGATATCGTGGTTAGCCGGTTTGTGTCCCGTTGGTGGAAAAAAAGAATCACCATCAGATATTGGCCGGCACAGACTTTGAGGTGGTATATACAAGTTCTCCTTCGTAATCACTAGGTTACGTGTCAAAATCCTGGATTCAATTCCAAATCTCTTCGCGTTGTGATCACAACTGTGATTTGTCCGTCGCATGGGGGTACTAAGACTTGAGCAGACCCCTTTTGGACAAGTGTAGGATATGTGCCGACACCAGGTTTCAACCTCTCCCCGTCTCATTGTCATCCTCATTATCCCACACCCAGACGTGCAGGTTGTCCACGGGCATTACATAGAAAGACCTGCACCAGGCGAGCCGAACATATCCTCGGACACTGCTAGCACTAAATACTGTACACTAAATAAATTAAAAACAGCAGAATATCAACAATACGCAGGTTGACATTGACGACTGTTGGCCACATACACCAGGTTACGTTAAACGTCAAATCGGAAACGGTCAGTACTTATAAGTTAGTAGCAAAATAAAACACGAGTCTCACCTAATAGTTATTTATAGTTAACTTGGGCCAACGGCCGTAGCCGTGTTGAAACACCGGATCCCGTGAGATCTCCGAAGTTAAGCAACATTGGGCGTGGTCAGGAGTTGGATGGGTTGCCACGCGCTGTTGGTGGGGGTAATGGAATGGAGGAACGGAAAGGAACTGACCACCCTACCGCACGTAAACTCCGGTTCAGGAACACCTCTGCGGAGGTTCGGACCTGCCTTCGGGCAGAATAACCCTTACCTTACAGTTAACTTGGTTCCGTACTTTCCGGATATGGGATATAATGTTCTGTAAAATTAAATCTTTATCACACGATCACTCAGCAAACACATCTGCAAGACTGGAAACGGACTGGCAACTCATGGTCGCAAGAACGTAAAGAAACCCATTCCGAAATGATGAAGAATTAATGCGCTGATCGAAAGAAGAACCAAAAATGAACATAAAGAAAGAAACCAACAAATTTTCACACATACTTCTGACGTAGGTTTGTTGTACCATAATTCCAGTTCACTTACTATTCTACCAACCTGAAGAAACATACATCCTCTTCTTCTTCTACCACTTTTCCCACACGAGTGGGGTCGCGGGTGTGAACTACAGTATGTCCCACATTTGGATTTGGCTTTGTTTTACGGCCGTATGTCCTCCCTGACCCCAAATCTATATTGAACCCTTTGGAAAGGTCATGGGTTCAATATGGAGGGATGTAATCACAAGTGCGTGTTTTTGTGGTGGTTGGTAGTGTGCTGTTTTATCTGAATATGATGAGTGTTGGGACAAACACAAACACCCTGTCTCCGAACCAGAAGAATGAATCAAACGCGCTTAAAATCCCCTACCCGGCTGGGAATCGAACCCGGAACCCTCTGAACCTAAGGCCTCAATGCTGACCATTCAGCCAAGGAGTCGGCCATGAAGAGTTGCTGAGTCAATTACATTACATTCCAGAAGATACAGTATATCTGTTTTAGGGTGTGGTCCAGGTATAGAGGACGTAAGAGAAGAAGCAGCAGACAATGATTACTGTCAATCAAGTAATTACTCGGAGAAAAACTAATTCAGATCACGCTGTAAACGAGATTGTTCAGGGTGAATGTAAGTTGTTATTATTATTATTATTATTATTATTATTATTATTATTATTATTATTATTATTATTATTATTATTATTTTATTTTTTATTTTTATTTTTATTATTATTAGTGTTAATTTTGAGTCCCACTAACTACTTTTGAAGGTTTACAGAGGTGTACAGGTGCCGGAAGTTTGTTCCGCAGAAGTTCTATTATGTGCCTGTAAATCTACCGACACGAGGCTGACGTATTTGAGCCCCTTCAAATACCACCGCACTGAGCCAGGATCGAGTCTGCCAAGTTGGGGTCAGAAGGCCTGCACCTCAACCGTCTGAGCCACTCAGCCCGGCATTATTATTATTATTATTATTATTATTATTATTATTATTATTATTATTATTATTATTATTATTATTATTATTATTATTTATTACAATCAACATAACAACTTTGGTGAAATTCCTTGATTTATACCGTATTCAAAATTATATTGATGCTTCGCTTAGCCTGAGTAGTGACAACTTTGCAATAATTATTATATTACAGCCGTAGAAACAGTACCAGTAACCCATAAAGTGTAGTATAAGAGAGCATGCGACAACCAAGATAAAAGCCTCCCAGGGTGAAGCAATATGTTACTAGGTACTGCACCCTATTCTGCACATGCTCAACACTTAAAATTATCTGTCGATTCTAGGTTCGTATATCTTAGTGAACATTCATTCCTCTTAGGTTTATTCCCATTTGACTACATTTTAGTCTTGGAAATGCTAATTTTCATACCATTCTTACTGCATTCGTTCTCAAGCTCCAAACGTAGAATAATAATCATTGTCATCATCATCTTCTTCTTCTTTTTCTTCTCCTTCCGGACATTTTCCCAATTTTCTCGGCACGGCACTGTGTAGGGAATTAATCCAGTTTTACTGCCAGGTGCCTATCCCGACGCCAACGCTATGTGGAGGAAATTATTTACTATTTTGTTTCTCTGTGGTGATTCGCATGTAAATGAAGATGTGTGTTAAAGTCAACACAAACACCCAGTCCCCGAGCTAGAGGAAACAAACCAAAATTAAAATATGCGGCTCTGCCGAGAATCGAAACTTTGAACCGAAGGCCAGTACGTTAACCGATCAGCCAAGGAGCTGAACTAGCTCCAGAAGTAGAAGGTTTTAATTATACTACTTGCCGATGCATATTTTACTATTTTAACTTCAATGGTTTTTGAAATTTAACGCTTTCATCTCAAATAACATTTGGTTCTTGCCCATATTAAAAACAACCAGAAAACCTTTCTTGAGTTTTTCCCAGTTATATCTGGAGTCGATGGATTTAAGCCTCAGTATTCTGGGTGAGGAGCCATCAGTTAAAACACTGAGCTAATCCTGCCCCCAATTACCTCTAATCTACTCCTATTATCTACAACTCATTCCAGAGTTGAACCATATTGAAACCCAAATCATGCAGGTATAACGCAGTATCGGTATCTGTCTGTTTCGCTACACGTTACAATGCGTTTTGAGAAAAAAGATGGAGGAAAAATCCAAATTACTACTGTAAAGGAATCGACCGAGCTGCATAAAATTATCAGTAAACAAGTAAGTGAGATCCATCGTTTTCTTTGAAATAAAAGGCAAAAATCCACCACCACCCAATGGCACTACAGCCCTTGAAAGGCCTTGGCCTACCAAGCGACCGCTGCTCAGCCCGAAGGCCTGCAGATAACGAGGTGTCCTGTGGTCAGCACGATGAATGCTTTCGACCGTTATTCTTGGCTTTCGAGACCGCTATCTCACCGTCAGATAGCTCCTCGATTCTATTCACGTACGCTGAGTGGACCTCGAACCATCCCCCTGGTCCAGGTATAATCCCTGATCTGTCCGGGAATCGAACCCGGGGCCTCCGGGTAAGAGGCAAGCACGCTACCCCTACACCACGGGGCCGGCAAAAGGCAAAAATACCCTCAGTAAAACATGATGATGGATTTACTTTCATACCTCTTTTCTACAAGTCACCACGTAGATAGTTCTGGTTAATTAGAAAAGCAATATTTGCGGCTGGAGTAAACTATGAATATGGCGATATGTCTTTAAAATGGCAGGCTCCTTAGTAAGTTCATTAAGAGTAGTATAGAAGGTGTGAAATTTCTATTGTTATTCGTCGTAACACCAGTGTGTAGGCTATTGCGCGTAGGTTTGAAAATGTTATTTTCTACGACTGTTGTTAAATAACATTTATCGAAAAGACGAGAATTAATGGAAATTAAAATAAACATTTTAGACCTTCGCAGTAATAATATTTCAATCACCGTGAAGAAAGTCTGTATATGAAAAATACTAAAATTGGTTATGTCCAGTTCGTCCGACCGTTCTCCTGGATCGAATTGCTTCATTTCTGTTTTATTTTCTCCGGAATTACCTGCCGATGAATAATCAGATATCTCAATCTCAAAGTTCAGTCTACTTCGAGTAATCCTAAAATCAAATATTTTAAATGACCACTCCAATAAATTGCAGGTGAAGGCTTGCCCAAGCCCGTAATGCATTCTGTACTTAGCGGGTTGCGCGCACTAAAGGAGCTATATTTTTACGGAAAAATATCGGCGAAGCTAAACGATTAAAAATGACACGCGACTATTGGCAAACCTGCAATTACAATCAAACTTGGATGCAAGCTAACAGCTACATGACCGATCCTAACCCAACAGCTCGGTGGACAATTCACAAACAGGCCGGGCATCGGGACATGTCCTACAGTAACTGTACCTGATGCTACCTCTTTATTCCGACTTTGTTGGTATAACCTCGTGTTTACAGTCCACTATGTCTACTGGTGTGGTCTAGAATAAATTTGTTATGTTCATTGACCTGTCTCAGTCTCATCCTTGACTTTGACAACATGAAAGTGGCTGAAGTGTGAGTGATGCAAGTAAAGCCATTTCTTACGCAATCATTCCCTGTTGTGAATGGTGTGGAAATGTCGCTCATAGGGTCAGTTGGTGCATGTATTTCAATGGGCGTGGCAGATTGAAATATAACAGAAAATTGCTGATTTGGTGAGGAAAGCAATGGGAAATTTATCATTCATTTTCCTAGTATGCCTCTTCAGTCACACCTGGGCTACCTATGACAGCTGATCGTGAAGCTTTTGAGGATCCAATCAGGGTTCGGGCTGAGTACACAACCAACATACATACGTACATACATAATTCTCATCATTAAATGTAGTACTGTTGCCTTTGTCCCTTGGTGCAGACTAGCGGAAAGTTTAGCCTTCTCTGTTATCCCATTTGCTGCCGTATTTTGAAACTTTCTGAGGTGTGGGTGGTGCTGACTAATAACCTATACCTCTTCATGATAGGGAAAACAAAACATTGCACACATACCAGGCAAATTCTGGAGCAGTGCCTTAATCAAGGCCACGGGCGCTTCCTTCTTACACCTACCCCTATTATTATTATTATTATTATTATTATTATTATTATTATTATTATTATTATTTTCTTAAAGGTAAAGCTTCCACGGTGTATAGAATTATTTAGTTTATTTTCCGGGTTGAACGTGATTGCTGGCTGGGGACTGACTACCTCGGATCGAGTAAGGGTATTTCAGTCGCCTTGAAAAAGAATGCTGCAATGTATTCGAAACGTCGGCGAACTGTACGTAATGTACATATAACAACAACACGGTTCAATCCGGAAAATAAACTAAATTATTATTATTATTATTATTTTGTTATTATTATTATTATTATTATTATTATTATTATTATTATTATTATTATTATTCAATAATGATATAATGATACCTCCGTATCTTTGAAAATAAAAAAAGTAGATAATGAGACCTAACCACAATAGCATTAACAAATGAAAAATAATTGAAATAGGGAAGCCTCCATACATCTTGCAAACAGGCCATGTCCACTAAGAGAAGTCGAACTGGAACGATCGACAAGAGGAGCGTGGAAAATATCAGTAATGGGAAGAGTACAAGGAAAAAGTAATTGGACTTGATTACAGTTAATTGAAAAGTATTTTTCAATTAGGATTAAAATCTACTTTTTCAAAAATTGAAAATGAAAACCTACAACCTGTTTTCCAGTCATTGACCGGGTCAGGGATGTAATGAATGAAGCATATATAGGCTATTAGTACGATGGGGTCGCCACTTCCAAAGTGATATATGAGTGACTGATAGATGCTACGAAATGATAATGGAGAGTGTTGCTGGAATGAAAGATGACAGGGAAAACCGGAGTACCCGGAGAAAAACCTGTCCCGCCTCCGCTCTGTCCAGCACAAATCTCACATGGAGTGATCGGGATTTGAACCACGGTATCCAGCGGTGAGAGGCCAACGCGCTGCCGTCTGAGCCACGGAGGCTTTTTTCAAAAATTAATCAGTCAAATTTCAATAACAATTACTTTTTTTTACAATTGACTTTACGTGGCACCGACACAGACAAGTCTTATGGCGGCGATGGGATAGAAAAGGCCTAAAAATGGGAAGGAAGCGGCCGTGGCCTTAATTAAGGTACATTCCCAGCATTTTCCTGGTGTGAAAATGGGAGACCACGTAAAACCATCTTCAGAGCTGCCACAGTGGGGTTCCAACCCACTATCTCCAACATGCAAGCTCACAGCTGCGCGCCCCTAACCGCACGGCCAACTCACTCGGTAATTACAATTACAATTACAATTACTATACAGAATATTAGTCTTAAGGAAATCACTGCTTTTTTCGCTTGGGACTGGAATAATACAGACGTTTGCAAAGAAAAGGAATATATTACTTTTTTCTGTGTGTCTCTTTACATTAAAGGCACTAGTGGCTATCGTCACTAGGTGAGACTAAATATGATGCATTGGAATTTACGAAATGATACTTTTCCCATCATTTTTACTTTAATTAATGAATTAGCTTTTGAAATGATTTTCCATTTATTTCGCAAATAAATTAATTGGCTCTTAAAATTCTCATCGCCGGGCTGAGTGGCTCAGACGGTTAAGGCGCTGGCCTTCTAACCCCAACTTGGCAGGTTCGATCCTGGCTCAGTCCGGTGGTATTTGAAGGTGCTCAAATACGACAGCCTCGTGTCGGTAGATTTACTGGCACGTAAAATAACTCCTGCGGGACTAAATTCCGGCACCTCGGCGTCTCCGAAGACCGTAAAAGTAGTTAGTGGGACGTAAAGCAAATAGCATTATTAGCATTATTAAAATTCTCATCGCTAATCCTCAACGTCGTAAGGGGGAAATTACATCCTTGCACTTATTGAAAAGACGTCGTACAGGGGCACTCCATGTCTAAGTGGTTAGCGTGCTGGCCTTTGGCCACAGGAGTCCCGGGTTCGATTCCCGACAGGGTCGGGAATTTTAACCATAATTGGTTAATTCCGATGGCTCGGGGGCTGGGTGTATGTGTCGTCTTCATCATCATTTCATCCTCATCACGACACGCAGGTCGCCTACGGGTGTCAAATCGAAAGACCTGCATCTGGCGAGCCGAACTTGTCTTCGGACACTCCCGGCACTAAAAGCCATACGCTATTTCATTTCACTTGAAGATATACCTGTGTTTAATTTTAAGAAGATCGTTGGAATATCTTTGGAAGTACTGGAGAGGTAATGAAGTACCTCATCCAGCACTGATTCTGTTATAGTAGAAGTGAAAAGGTTATCTTCGTCATAATTTATTAGTTCACATTTCAGCTTCCGTGCGAGGTAACCTATATCAATTAATAGAATGTAACGATTACAGTTTCATTTTCAAGAAGTCAATTACAAGTAAAAGTTTTGTTAAAATTAACGATTATCAGTAAAAATTACTAAGACTGTAATCGTTACGAGTATATTTGAGGACAAAACATAACGACCTTGCCTCACACCATTACTCTCCGGCGGCATCCCGGTGTCTATTAGCGGCTTATAGGATCCACTGCGTCTACTGTACTCAGAGTTGCCAAATCGTCTACCTCTTTAGCATTAAAAGATTCAGAGCAAAAATACAACCATTTTATAGACTTCATTGCCATTTCGATGTTAACTGAGTTACTTATTATTACTCTATTATCATATTACTAGTATTAATGCTAAAAGGATCACTAACCTGCACTCGCCACGAAGAAAGAGTAAGACAGAAGAGAGTGTGGAAGAAAGTGGTTTGGCAACCTCTCCACCCCAAAGAACGATCACTTAGAACTCGCGAACTCAGCAGGGTGCAGGGTGTAATTGACAGATGGCTTCCGGTTCGCTTCCAGGAACTGAGTTCGTCGTGTTTTGTACCCACGTATAATTTAGTTACTTCCCAACTCTAGAAATTCGAGTATGAAACTGTGTGACCTTCGCAAGTTGTGTAGCCCTGGAGATGGAGAGTTCTCTGAGATGTAGTTGTGAATTCTAAGGGAGTTGTCCGTGGAGCCCCTGATGAAGAGGAGAATATTTGATAGCCACAACACAGCACTCCTCGGCTTATAATTACCATAGAGCGTGCTTCCTACTCCGTGATCTCCGTTTCAGTAACCCTCACGTTCACCTCACGACCATGCACGTGGATGAAAAACAAAATATCGGTGCATACAGCTATGATGCGGCAACACTTCTACATGGCACGCACATTGGTTGAAGACCCTCGAGACTTCCTAGGATACAAAACAATTTTATATAGGTACTGTCGAAAATTTGTTATGAAAGGTCCCAGATTTGTTAGAACATATAAGTATCGGTGTTAATGCCTATATAAGCGAAATTAGCCATTCTTGGAACAGTTATATTTGTGTTCATGAAACGCATAATGGAACAAATTGCCACCCATCATAGTTCATTAGTTGTAATGAAATGAAAAGGCGTATGGCTTTTAGTGCCGGGAGTGCCCGAGGACATGTTCGGCTCACCAGGTGCAGGGCTTTTGATTTGACGTCCATAGGCAACCTACGGTTCGTGATGAGAAGGAAATGATGACGAAGACAACACATAGGGGCCTACACCCACCCCCGTGCCAGCGAAATTAACCAATAATGGTTAAAATTCCCGACCCTGGCGGGAATCGAACCAGGGATCTCTGTGACCAAAGGCCAGCACGCTAACCATTTGGACATGAAACCGGGCTCATTAGTTGTACCGGACATGTTATGGGCCTAGATTTCTTAATCTTGGTTTTACAAGAATCAAACCAAACCAAACACCATGTTGCGCTAGAGAGCTGAATGGCCTTGATCTACCAAACGACCGCTGCACCGCCCGAAGACCTACATATTACGAGAGGAAGCATGGTCAGCGTAACGAATCCCCTCGGCTGTTATTCTCAGCCTTCAGATCCCGGTAAAAATTCCTAAAGTGGTCGGTAATCGAACCCAGGTCCTCACGGTAAGATTTTTGGGACCCATAAGGATCAGTAGTCGGTAGGCCACCAGTTGTCCATAATCGTGAAGGTGTCAAGTCTTTAAGGTCTCACACCTTTCTTAGGTGCTTCGATCCCCGTTGGTAGAAAAAAATCGCCTTAACAATGTTGGCTATCAGGGTAGGAGAGGTGGTGGTTTCAAATTCTAATCACTAGATTATGTGCTAAAAGCCAAATCTCTCCGCAGTGTCCATATAGAGTAAGATGATTGGTCCGTCGGAATGACGTTAAGCCATGAGCAGACCACTTGATGTTCTTCGAGAGTAAGCTATGTGCCGACACCAGGTTTCACACTTTCCCTACACCATCATCATCATCATTATCACCACACATCCAGACGCGCAAGTAGGCCATGGGCATCAATTAGAAGAGCTGCACTTAGGCCTTTTCGGAGTCCACGAGACATCAGATGACTAGTCGGTGTTTAACACTACGATTTGGTCTTACAAACGTTAGAAGGTACCGTAAGTAAGTTAATACGCTCACTCTAACTTCTTGGCTATGCTTGCCTGTGCCATATATTAACCCTTATGTGCATCAGAGGCTCTACGTCTCAATCTAACTTCAATCTTTCTGTTATTTTCATTCATGTAAACTCGTGGCTATGTAACATCTCCGCTGGACCCTTTGTACTGAAATCTTGCACTAAACAAGAGTTGCCTAGAATTACATATAAACCATTTTTTTCTATAACATTTATATATAAACCCAACATCAACGGAGAAATAGAATATGTTGTTTCCATTCTTCCTTCAAGGCCCCAGTACTGTAGTGGTATGGCCTACGTTTAACTTATCCGTTTTCTCTTGGCACAGGCCAGAGTAAAGTGTAGCTTTCACCGAAGTCCCAGTCTCATCCATTGGCTGTGACAATATGGAAGCTGCTGGTATGGGTGGTGCTGAGTAATGACTTTCAGAGCACGACTAGTGCATCTGAATGTTATGAAAGGTGTTGCTCATAGGGTCAGTCGTGCTGCAATAGCACTTTCTGACCCAGTGAGGAAAGCAATGGAAAACTACCTCACTCCTCGTCTTGCTTAGTACGCCTCATTTTGGTGCTGCCATTGGTTTTTGCGGTTTCCTTATAACCGCATAATTTTTGGTGGTGCTATTTGAGGATCCAACCAGCCTCTGGACTGACGACCTAACAGACAGACAGATGTTGCTGAGAATGGGTTTAAATATGGCGTTAGCCAGCATCTTATAGGCCTATATATGAGTACGGTTCTTTGTTTGATGTTTATGTGAGGAATAAGGAGTGTCTCTTCAAAAGGCGGTATTTCCACTTTAAGAAAGTCGTGGGAAAAGCTAAAAAAAAACAACGTAAAATTGAATAAACATGGAACGTGTCAATGATCTGGTTTCGTACAACTTTTGAGGAATTACGTTTTCCTGGTCTGGATTACTCATGGTAATCGATAATATTCAACCACTCTCATGCATGTGGACGGAATGCTGATTTAGTTTCTGGAAGTGGAAATACAGTAGCACCTTTTGATCAGACACTTCTCATATGTATAGGATTCAAATATGATGACTTTGGAAACATAATTTATTTTAACTTCTTCCTGTAGTTTTTGACATAAATATGGACGAGGGTCATCTGACATTTTGTGTTATGGATGTAAGCGTGACGGAAGTGTAACCTTAACAACGGTGCAGGCTGTGATGTAAGGTATGAATGGATGGCCAGACAACGTTACCTAGCAACTGTGCAGGCTATGTCATATGGCCGGTGGTAATCTGAAATTAACAGCCGTTGATGGATGGCAATGACCGAGAGACATGATTTGATTTTCGCAAAGGGAAAAATTGGTTTCTTTTCATTATTGGACTAATGATGACAGCCATTAGTAAACTGGGTTGGATTTTGAATGAAATGTATGGGTATGACGTAAAGCTTCCCATTCGAACCATGTGACCTTGCCGCGGTGGGGAGCCTTGTGTGTCGCACTGAAGCAGATAGCCGAACCGTAGGTGCAACCATATCGGGTGGATATCTGTCAAGGGACCCGACTAACGAATGGGCGTAGCAGCCTTTTAGAAGTTGCAAGGGCGCCAGTCTACATGATGGACCGATATGCTCTTGTAATGATACCTAACATGGCTAAGCTATGTTCATACTGCTACACGGCTGAAAGCAACAGGAAACTACAGCTGTAACTAACTCCCGAGGAAATGCAGCTCTCTGTATGAATGATGTACTGATGGTGGCTTCCTCCCGGGTAAAATATTCCAGAGATAAAATAGTCGCCCATTGGAACTTTCAGGTGGGGACTACACGAAAAGGAAAGTGGATAATGACATTCTGCGAGTCGGGACGTGAACTGTTAGAAGTTTGTACCGTTGTGGTAGGTTAAAGAATCTGAAAAGGGAAATGGATAGACCAAAGTTAGTTGTAGGTGGTATAAGTGAAATACGTTGGCAAGAAGAGCAGGAATTTTTGGTCAGGCAACTACAGAAATGTCAGCACAGCTGTAACTAAATCTAGGAGTTGGTTTAATAATGAACTAAAGTATGCGTACTGTCCCGCAGCATTCGTTATAATTAGGTCAGTTAATTCGTCTTGATATGTCTGTCGTGTTCATATTATTTTGCCTGTCTTCTTCAATGGTTTTACGAACATTTAATAGGAAGTGCGTTATGGTATGCCGTAATTCGTAGTCAGAATTCATACATTCTGAAGTCATTAGGGTAGAGGGTAAATTACTACGACCAGCATAATGAAATAATTATTATTGTTACGAAAGACACCAAATCAATTCCCACCACACTAGTGGAGGTCTATATGCCGACTAGTTCATCGGATGATGAAATCGAAAGAATATATGAAGACATAGCAGATTGAATACAATATGTAAAAGGTGACGTGAATCTAATTGTGATGGGAGACTGGAAGGCATTGGTAGGTCAAGGAAGAGAAGGTAATACAGTAGAACATTCGGATTGGGATAAAGGAATGAAAGAAGTCGGCTGGTTGAATTCTGCATTGATCATAATTTAGTCCTCGCTAATACTTGGTCCAGACACCACAGACGATGGAAGGTATCAAATAGACTTCATTATGATTAGAAAGAGATCCAGTACCCAGGTGTTGGATTGCAAGACTTTCACAGGAACAGGCCAACAAGTTGACCACAACATGTTGGTCATGAAATGCCATCTGAAGTTGAAGAAATTGAAGAAAGGAACGAATGCAAGGAGATAGGATCTGGACAAGTTCAAAGAAAATAGTGTGAGGGTTTGTTTCAAGGAATACGTTGCACAAGGCTCAAGGAAACAAAATAGAGGAAGAATGGACAGTCGTGGAGAATGATGTCGGTAGGGCTACTGAAGAAAGGTTAGGAAGAAAGGAATCATTAACTTAGAATGATTGGATCACTCAGGAGATACTAGACTTGATTGACGAACGACGAGTGTACAATAATGCAAAAAATAAAAAAATGAAAGAATTAAGAGGCAGGAAAGAAGTACAGGCAGTTAAAGAATGAAGTAGATAACCAGTGCATGACAGCTAAGGAAGAATGATTGAAAGAGAAGTTCAAGAATGTTAAATGTTACATGACCGAGCTCGATAGCTGCAGTCGCTTAAGTGCGGCCAGTATCGAGTATTCGGGAGATAGTGGGTTCGAACCCCACTGTCGGCAGCCCTGAAGATGGTTTTTCGTGGTTTACCATTTTCACACCAGGCAAATGCTGGGGTTGTACGTTAATTAAGGCCACGGCTGCTTCTTTCCCACTCCTAGCCCTTTCCTGTCCCATCGTCGCCATAAGACCTATCTGTGTCGGTGCGACGTAAAACAACTTGCAAAAACAATGCTATATAGTCCTAGGAAAGGTGGATGCTGCATACAGGAAAATAAAGAAAGCATTGGAGAAAGGAAAACTAGGTGTATGATTATTAATAACTAAGAATAGAAAACCACTTCTAGGGAAAGAACACAAAGCAAAAAGATGGCAAGGTAAAGGAATACATGAAATAGTTCTTGAACGAGAAAAGTCTGTTGATGCTGATGAAATTGGAGACCAAATTTTGAGATCAGAATTCACCAGAGCTTTGAGGGACTTAAATAGGAACAAGGCACGCGGAATTGATGACGTACCTCAGAATTACTGACTGTCTTAGGAGAAATCAGCATGGCGAGTTTATTGCATTTAGTGTGTAGGATGTATGATACAGGAGAAGTGTCATCCGATTTTAGGTAGAATGTTGATCTGCCTATTCCCAAAAAGCGTGTGCTGACAAGTGTGAAAACTACAGCACCATTAGTTTAGTATCTCACGCTAGTCCAATTTTAACACGCACAGTATTATTTTCAAAAGAATGGAAAGACAAGTTGAAACTGAGTTGGTAGAAGATCAGTTTGGTTTCAGAAGAAATGTAGGGACACTTGAAGCAGTCCTGACTTTACATTTGATCTTAGAGGACCGAATTATGGACAGGCCCACGAACATGGCTTCGTAGATCTATAACATGCATTGGATGACGTTGATTGGACCGAGCTATTTGAGATTCTGAAGATGATCAGGATCAGTTATCAAGAAAGGAGAATTATCTACAACCTGTACAAAAATCAGACTTCAGTGACAAGAATAGAAGACTTTGAAAATGGAACAGAAATTCAGAAAGGATGTTTATATAGAACAGGCGGTAAATAGTTCAATTGAAGTTTGTAAAGAGAATAACAGTCCAAGAAGAGGAAATAAAACCCTGCTATTTGCCGATGATATTGTTATTTTACCTGAGTCTTCCGAAGATCTGGAGAAATTGATTAATGGTATGGACAGTGTCTTGGGGAAGGAGTATAAGTTGAAAGTAAATACTGTAAGTACAAAACAAAAGTAATGGAGTACAGTCGAACGAAGTCAGGCGGTACAGGAAATATTAGATTAGAAAATGATATCTTAAGGGAAGTACATGGATGTTGTTATTTGGGTAGTAAAATAACTAATGATGGCAGAAGTAAGGAGGACATAAAACGCAGACTAGCACAAACAAGGCAGGTCTTTCTTAAGAAAAGAAATAGGCTCACTTCGAACGTTGATATAGGAATTGGAAAGACGTTTTTAAGACTTTCATCTGGAGCGTGGCATTGTACGGAAGCAAAATGTGGACGATAACTAGCTCAGGAATAAAGAGAATATAAACTTATGAAATGTGGTGCTACAGAAAACTGCTGGAGGCGAGATGGGTAGATCGATCACGAATGAAGAGATACCGAATCGAATTTGTGAGAGGAAATCGTTTTGGCTCAGTTTGACGAGAAGAAGAGATAGAATGATAGGACACATCTCAAGACACCCAGGACTTGTACAGTTGGTTTTGAGAGAAGAGTAGGCGGTAAGAACGGATTGGGTAGACCAAGGTATAAATGTGACAAGCAGATTGGAGTACAGTTGATGTAGGATGTAGTAGTTACGTAAGATTGAAATGATTAGGTCAGGTAGGATGGCATGGAGAGCTGCTTCCAACCATTCTATGGACTGACTCAACAACAACAACAGCATGACGAAAACAGAGTAAGGGGAGTAAGGCTTTTCGCACGAAATCAAACGGCAGATGGATATGAAATATGTCGGTGTTGAAAAGGTTATTACTAATAAGTTAAACCTATGGCATACTTTAACATAAATCCATAATAAGCATTGATACTACAAGCAGTGAGGTAAGAAATAAAATAAATTATATCATAATGTTTGTGTTATTAATATTCTTATGTTATAAAAACCATGGTTCATGGTGTGGGTTACTGTAGTCACGTCCTAGTTCGTGAACCATGGGCAACGGCTGAGTGGCCTAGTAAGTGGTCCTGAGAGTCGGGATACCAGTTGCTATGGAATGGGAGTGGACATCTCGGACATATTCTGAGTCATGACCCTCCTTGTGCTCAGGCGGCTAGGACTATACAATTCACCGGTAGTCCATAACCCGTTAGAGGAGAGATCCTCACTTGGACTATGTGCAAGTACGGTAGCATCCTGCTTCATGAATTTACCGAGCTCAGAACATTTTAAGCAAGCCTCGGACCTATGGGAGTAATGGAGTCCTACTCCCATTTGACAGGCGAGGGACTCCTTGGAAACAACTTGGCGAACGAAATGGAATTCGATGGGGAGCTATCAATATTAATGGAGCTAATGGAAGAAGGAAAGTAGAACTGGCTGAGTCAGCAAAGAGGATGAATCTGGATGTGCTAGGAGTAAGTGATATTCGGGTAAGGGGAGATAACGAGGAAAAGATAGGAGATTATAAAATGTACATGACGGCTGTTAGAAAGGGAAGGGCAGAGTCTGGGGTAGGGCTCTTTATCAGGAATACCATTGCACGCAACATAATTTCTGTTACGCACGTAAATGAGCGAATGATGTTGGTAGATTTGTCAGTTGGAGGAATTAGGACGAGAATTGTCTTCGTGTATTCACCATGTGAGGGTGCAGATGAGGATGAAGTTGACAAGTTTTATGAAGCATTGAGTGACATCGTGGTCAGGGTCAACTGCAAGGATAGAATAGTGCTATTGGGCGATTTCAATGCAAGAGTTGGGAATAGAACTGAAGGATACGAAAGGGTGATTGGTAAATATGGGGAAGATATGGAAGCAAATGGGAACGGGAAGCGTTTGCTGGACTTCTGTACTAGTATGGGTTTAGCAGTTACGAATACATTCTTCAAGCATAAATCTATTCACCGCTACACGTGGGAGGCTGGGGGTACCAGATCCGTAATAGAATATATCTTAACCGACTTCGAATTCAGGAAATCTGTTAGGAACGTACGAGTTTTTCGCGGATTTTTCGATGATACAGACTACTATCTGATCTGTAGTGAACTAAGTATCTCTAGGCCTAGGGTAGAGAAAGTGAAATCTGTCTGCAAACGAATAAGGGTAGAAAATCTCCAGGACGAGGAAATTAGACAGAAGTACATGGATATGATTAGTGAGAAGTTTCAAACAGTAGACAGTAAGCAGGTTCAGGATATAGAAAGTGAATGGGTGGCATACAGGGATGCTGTAGTAGATACAGCAAGGGAATGCCTAGGAACAACTGTGTGTAAAGATTGGAAAAGGCGAACATCTTGGTGGAATAATGAAGTGAGAGCAGCCTGTAAAAGTAAAAAGAAGGCTTATCATAAATGGCTCCAAACAAGGGCCGAGGCAGACAGGGATTTGTACGTAGATGAAAGAAACAGCGAAACAAATAGTTGTTGAATCCAAAAAGAAGTCGTGGGAAGATTTTGGTAATAACCTATAAAGGCTATGTCAAGCAGCAGGGAAACCTTTCTGGACAGTAATAAAGAATCTTAGGAAGGGAGGGAAAAAGGAAATGAACAATGTTTTGAGTAATTCAGGTGACCTCATAATAGATCCCAGGGAGTCACGGGAGAGGTGGAGGGAATATTTTGAACATCTTCTCAATGTAATAGGAAATCATCCTGGTGGTGTTGCGAACAGCCAAGCTCATGGGGAGGAGGAAAATTAAGTTGGTGAAATTACGCCTGAGGAAGTGGAAAGGATGGTAAATAAACTCCATTGTCATAAGGCAGCAGGAATAGATGAAATTAGACCTGAAATGGTGAAGTATAGTGGGAAGGCAGGGATGAAATGGCTTCATAGAGTAGTAAAATTAGCATGGAGTGTTGGTACGGTACCTTCAGATTGGACAAAAGCAATAATTGCACCTATCTATAAGCAAGGGGACAGGAAGGATTGCAACAACTATCGAGGTATCTCATTGATTAGTATACCAGGCAAAGTATTCACTGGCATCTTGGAAGGGAGGGTGCGATCAGTCGTTGAGAGGATGTTGGATGAAAACCAGTGTGGTTTCAGGCCACAGAGAGGCTGTCAGGATCAGATTTTCAGTATGCGCCAGGTAATTGAAAAATGCTACGAGAGGAATAGGCAGTTGTGTTTATGTTTCGTAGATCTAGAGAAAGCATATGACAGGGTACCAAGGTAAAAGATGTTCGCTAAATTGGGGGACTACGGAATTAAAGGTAGATTATTAAAGTCAATCAAAGGCATTTATGTTGACAATTGGGCTTCAGTAAGAATTTATGGTAGAATGAGTTCTTGGTTCAGGGTACTTACAGGGGTTAGACAAGGCTGTAATCTTTCACCTTTGCTGTTCGTAGTTTACATGGATCATCTGCTGAAAGGTATAAAATGGCAGGGAGGGATTCAGTTAGGTGGAAATGTAGTAAGCAGTCTGGTCTATGCTGACGACTTGGTCTTAATGGCAGATTGTGCCGAAAGCCTGCAGTCTAATATCTTGGAACTTGAAAATAGGCGCATTGAGTATGGTATGAAAATTAGCTTCTCGAAGACTAAATTGATGTCAGTAGGTAAGAAATTCAACAGAATTGAATGTCAGTTTGGTGATACAAAGCTAGAACAGGTCGATAATTTCAAGTATATAGGTTGTGTGTTCTCCCAGGATGGTAATACACTGACTGACAGAGCAAATGCAACACCAAGAAGGAGTGGTTCGAAAGCGATGAAAGTTGGGGAAAAACAGAGACGGCACGGACTAATAATTGATGTTTATTTCAAACCGATATGCAGGTTACACAATGCGCACGGCATCGACTCAATAGGATGTAGGACCACCGCGAGCGTCGATGCACGCGGAAACACGTCGAGGTACAGAGTCAATAAGAGTGCGGATGGTGTCCTGAGGGATGGTTCTCCATTCTCTGTCAACCATTTGCCACAGTTGGTCGTCCGTACGAGGCTGGGGCAGAGTTTGCAAACGGCGTCCAATGAGATCCCACACGTGTTCGATTGGTGAGAGATCCGGAGAGTACGCTGGCCACGGATGCATCTGTACACCTCGTAGAGCCTGTTGGGAGATGCGAGCAGTGTGTGGGCGGGCATTTTCCTGCTGAAACAGAACATTGGGCAGCCCCTGAAGGTATGGGAGTGCCACCGGCCGCAGCACATGCTGCACGTAGCGGTGGGCATTTAACGTGCCTTGAATACGCACTAGAGGTGACGTGGAATCATACGCAATAGCGCCCCAAACCATGATGCCGCGTTGTCTAGCGGTAGGGCGCTCCATAGTTACTGCCGGATTTGACCTTTCTCCACGCCGACGCCACACTCGTCTGCGGTGACTATCACTGACAGAACAGAAGCGTGACTCATCGGAGAACACGACGTTCCGCCATTCCCTCATCCAAGTCGCTCTACCCCGGCACCATGCCAGGCGTGCACGTCTATGCTGTGGAGTCAATGGTAGTCTTCTGAGCGGACGCCGGGAGTGCAGGCCTCCTTCAACCAATCGACGGGAAATTGTTCTGGTCGATATTGGAACAGCCAGGGTGTCTTGCACATGCTGAAGAATGGCGGTTGACGTGGCGTGCGGGGCTGCCACCGCTTGGCGGCGGATGCACCGATCCTCGCGTGCTGACGTCACTCGGGCTGCGCCTGGACCCCTCGCACGTGCCACATGTCCCTGCGCCAACCATCTTCACCACAGGCGCTGCACCGTGGGCACATCCCTATGGGTATCGGCTGCGATTTGACGAAGCGACCAACCTGCCCTTCTCAGCCCGATCACCATACCCCGCGTAAAGTCGTCTGTCTGCTGGAAATGCCTCCGTTGACGGCGACCTGGCATTCTTAGCTATACACGTGTCCTGTGGCACACGACAACACGTTCTACAATGACTGTCGGCTGAGAAATCACGGTACGAAGTGGTCCATTCGCCAACGCCGTGTCCCATTTATCGTTCGCTACGTGCGCAGCACAGCGGCGCATTTCACATCATGAGCATACCTCAGTGACGTCAGTCTACCCTGTAATTGGCATAAAGTTCTGACCACTCCTTCTTGGTGTTGCATTTGCTCTGTCAGTCAGTGTATAATAAGCGAGATTGAATCAAGGTGTAGTAAAGCTAATGCAGTGAGCTCACAGTTGTGATCAACAGTATTCTGTAAGAAGGAAGTCAGCTCCCAGATGAAACTATCTTTACATCGGTCTGTTTTCAGATCAACTTTGCTCTACGGGAGCGAAAGCTGGGTGGAATCAGGATATCTTATTCATAAGGTAGAAGTAACAGTTATGAAAGTAGCAAGAATGATTGCTGGTACAAACAAGTGGGAACAATGGCAGGGGGTACTCGGAATGAGGAAATAAAGGCTAATTTAGGAATGAACTCGATGGATGAAACTTTACGCATAAACAGCCTTCGGTGGTGGGGTCATGTGAGGCGAATGGAGGAGGATAGGTTACCTAGGAGAATAATGGACTCTGCTATGGAGGGTAAGAGAAGTAGAGGTAGACCAAGACGACGATGGTTAGGCTCAGTTTCTAACGATTAAAGATAAGAGGTATAGAACTAAATGAGACCACAACACTAGTTGCAAATCGAGGATTGTGGCGACTTTGGTGAATTCACAGAGGCTTGTAGACTGAACGCTGAAAGGCATAACAGTCTATAATGATAATGTATGTATGTATGTATGTATATATGTATGTATGTATGTATGTATGTATGTATGTATGTATGTATGTATGTATGTATGTATGTATGTATTGAACCCTTTAGGTCCATATTGAGGGATACCTACCTTCCTTACCTATCAGCCAAGTTCATGAGATCTGTCTCTTGGGTCGTATCGGGTTCTTCGTTACTTGTTGAGGTAAAGGTAGGGTTCAGTAATTCTAATCTATCTACTGGAATGAAAGGTCTGTTTAAAAGATTCCTATTTATTCAGGAAAATTCTGAAGCATTCAGATATGTCAATGGTATCATAGAAGTCAATTGTGTCCACTGGACACCACAATCATTTTTACATAAACGTCAGAACACTGGTGTGAGACTTTAACGTAACTGCCTGACGGGTATTCATACTAGAAACCATTGTCTCAATTATTAATCATTTAAGAAAGGAAAGTCTGGAAATCCTTAAATTCGGCTTCCATGTGAGACCACATGTACCATCATAGTGATTCGTTATGGTCCAGCCCTCGTAACGCGAACTCTGGACTTTGGGTATAATTAAGGCCGTCCAATCGGTGTGTGCCACACAGTGGTTCTACGGCATGGACCCTTAATTGAATCGATGTGACCTGAGTCTATGTCATGGACCGACATCTAATCTTCTAAGTTACTTTAAAGTCATTGTGGATGATGACCGCAAGGAAATGATGCTACAATGGCATATGGCCCTAATCTAAGTCACTGAGGTTGATGACCCCCTGACCATCCAAGTTTCTAGGCTGAAGGCTAAACACAATTAAGTTACATCGGTTGATGACCAAAGTTTCCACTTTACTATCCCCAGCACATTCACTGCTCAATCAATCAAAGTTCAATAATTACAACAATAGCAATGCTCACAAACTTTGTGGCAGTAAAATCCATTTCCTTCGGATATGTCCCCTTACTCGTTACTTTATTTTTTTAATATTCCGCAGAAAACAAACTAAATTTTCGAGAATGCATCTCCAAGTTATTCGCTTGATTAAAGTTATTTCAAAATGCGGTTTCACTGAATTTAATAATTAAATAAATTTAAATGATTTAACGAAATGTTAACGAACAACAAATTTTATCTCCGCGGACTCTGGTTTCTTCACAAATTTTTACGCAGCTGTGATGTGAATTCAATATTGTGATGTTTGTCTGGCTGGAAAAGAATTGTTACATAATTCATGTCCAGTTATATATCTTGTCTCGTGATCTCACACTTTAAAATCTAATCTAGTCCTAACCGTTATTAACACTTGGATATCCTAAGAATCTACGTACAAACCAAACAACTCGTCATATAATTACGACGTCATATCTCGTCATTACCATTTATGAATTTTGCACACCCTTCACAGACAAACCGATCATCACAACCATCGCTCTATATTTTGGACAACCCTGAATTTGGTTACTCTGTTCCTTATTCTCAAAGTTCGTGATTTCAAATGTTCATTACGTCCCCACTTACAGTATTTCACAATACTCAGATCATTACCGGCTATGAATTTCAACTAAATCCAGCATTTTAACGTTTTCCCTGGCCGAGAATACAGTACAATCTCAATTCCACGCCTGTCCCGTTATCACAGTTGAGACCTCTCACCCCCAAGTTCGCTTGGCAGTTACATGAAACACCCGGTTCGTTCTACCTGACTGACTTCTCAAAAAGCTCCCTGTAAACTCTGCCGACATAATTAAACAAATACGATATTCTAACCAACAAAATGCACAGATTATGCTTCAAGGTGCCCACACTAATTATACGCGTCGCCAATTAATACCGCTATGGATTTCCATGAATTTCTTTCCATTCTCAACATTATAAAATATTCCTCGGGCTATCATGTCCCGGCTTCAATGACAGGACTCTAACCTGATTCGCACATCTCATCTCAACTCATATAAAACATTCCTCGGGCTTCCATGTCCCGGCTTCAATGACAGGTCCAACCTGATTCACAAATCTCCACAATTATCATCGACAAAGAACTGGATTAAAATCCTCACTAGAAATCTCGACGTCTAATATCGCACCATGCATTAATCATGAATAACTTCGCATAAATGATATCGTATTTAATAACTTGATTTTTACGAGAAATGACTGAAACATTCTACTAGATCTTTTTATTGTCAGTCAGACACAGTTTAAAATGGGCATAAAAAAACGTTTCTCTCCGTAAACAAATTCATCACCCTAGGTATTAAACTGTAGATAATTTAGTGTATATTTAACTCTTCATGTAGGTGTATGTATGGTCGGACAGAATAGCAGGCTTCATAGCCTGAGTCCCGCCATATAAAACAAGACAATAAATAAATAAATAAATAGGTTCTCACCCGACAGCGCGCTTCCACTCGATTGAAAATAAGTGACCATGGATTATTATTATTAACATCAAATTGCAGAGAGGAAAAATTTTACGTCGAATGAACATCTTAATTTGGCATCACAAAATATAGGCAGTACACTTCACACGGATGACGATCTACATTGGACGTGATATCACTTCGGAACCCTATTCAATAACTTTTACAACATCATACGGCACTCGCAAGACTTCAAAAATTTATCCAAGTGGAAAATAAAACAAATGACTCTTTTTTAGTCGTATTCTCACATTTACAAAACTTAGTAGGGTGACCACTGCGTCGTATATCCCCATTCAAATACACTTTTTGAGATCATGAGACAAGATATAAGAGGTAGTAAGATGGAAAGTCACCTACCTCATGTAGTCACGCCAGTGTTCGTCATAAGGCTCACCTGCGGCCCTGGCATTTTATTTAGCCATTTTTACATTCATGGCTTTACAAACCATTATGTTTCTTCAGGTTTCCTGGAATAAAGCATAAAAAAAGAAAATACCCTTCACTTGTTTGCTGAGTGCACACGATGGATTATAATTATTTCCGCACACGAATTCTTAATCACATTAGAATTTATTCAGTACTTTGACCGCCCTATCTGGTACAATTATTTCACTCAAGAAAACTCTCCTCACGGAGTCAAGACTTAGCCATAATGGCTAAAATCTGCAGTTGAACTCAGTCTACTTTCGTTGGTTTGATTTCGCAGAGCAGCTCACCAATTTTTCGTCCGCTTTGTATCACAAATGCCGGAGAAGGAGACTTCGTCATGGCGTCCCTTCATATTTATAGCAGTTACCCCCCTCTCTTCGGATCTCTCCCTTTGCCGCCAAGAAAATTTCTATAAATTTTCTGACTTACCTAAACTGTAATTTCAAGAGTTTTGAAAGTGACAACATGCTTGCTACATTTCTGGCGGTAGTGTTCATGGACATTTAAAACTTTTCCGGGTTCGATTTGTGAGATGATTGACCTCCTTTGATAGGCACTATATTTTTTGACTTGGCTTGGTTCACGCCATGTACACGCGCTTTGAAATAGTTCACAAAAATGACTTGAGATTCTTCCGCCGTTGACACGTGTGGCTGACGTCACGTACCCCAGAGCGTGGGACCGAAGGTAATCACCCCCTCGTCACGTGTCAAATCCATGCTATCAAGGATCCAACTTTTAAATGATTGTCGATTTATACATAATGTTCTTAGGGTACAAAGGTCATGGGTTCAGTATGTATGTATGTATGTATGTATGTATGTATGTATGTATGTATGTATGTATGTATGTATGTTATAAAAACTTTATATGTCAATAACCGATATCGTGGATGCTTCAATATATTGATTATAACATAAATTGTATAGATGTTATTTATGCTAATTAAGAAAATATTACATTTATATTTTTAATATAACGTGACAAAATATTGATATATATATATATATATATGTAGATTAATTTTGTACAGTTACAGTACATTCAGGTATTTTGAAAATGAATCTATTATGTGAGAAACCACACATGTCCATTTTCAGACAAAATATTTTTAATGCATATTATGTGATAATTATATGTATTCTCATCTTTCAGAGAGAAATCACACATATTCGCCTCATTATAAGCGTTTTACTGGGACCTTGAAAATGTTTTCGTGGCCTTTTGTTAACAGGCAGGACATATCTGAGGAATAACAGGCATGACAAGACATTCTCTTGGCGTTATAGTTAACATGGAGGATGTCCCCGAGTAACTGTAATAAGTGGTATTGTCAAGACGGACAATGCTGGAAAATGTTCTGAATTTTGACCTTAATGTTGTTGTATGAAGGGAAATTTAAAGATAAACTTAAGTACATAATTAAAGTGTCTTATGCGGTGTACTTAAATGTTGGTAAGCATTACACAACCTTATTTTGTTAAGTTCTTTTACTATCAAGGGTTTATTTATTTGAGAAATCACGCATGTCCTGTAACATTCAGTCCCAATATCACTCTTTTCTGAATATTTTTTCAAAAATGATCAGAATGATTACAAAAGTTCTGATAAATAATTGGTGAGAATACCAGACACGAATTCCAAACTTTTGAACTTGTAGGCAGTTTTCTCCACTTTACTGAAAACCTTAGTAGTGGATATGTGTGCTTTCTCAAATAACCGATTCAATTGCATGTATCGGAAAAGGTACCATTGATATAGTAAGTGGTGATCGTGATTATTGTTCTAAGAGGAAGTGGAACTGGACAACAATCCTCTATTAACACTCATCCGACGGAAAACGGAAGAGCTCCGATACTTCGAAAAATGAAGGTATCGGTAAAAGATAGGGAACGGCGTCGACGGACGTGAGAATGAAGATATCCCTAGACCTCACAATACTAATAGCTTCGGGGTCGGAAGAGAACAAGAGCTGACCAAGGGAGGTCGGATACGAAAGATGAAAATGAGGAGCCTGGCACAAGTAAGTGGAAGCAATGCAAGATTCGTGGTGTTAATTTTATCGTTATCTTGAATGAAGACTATCGTGTCGCGGACCCCAGTGTCAATATTCGAATGCGGTGGAGATAGTTGGATTTGGAAAGGACGAGGAAATTTCTATTCAATACTCCATGCTGTGCGATATCTTCCTGTAAATGGTCTTTGGTAATTCAGTTGGTGTCAATCCGACAAAATTATTTAAAATGCATATACTTTAAAATTTTCTTTAGCTCATATCAGGTATTTCTGAGGTCATTGAAGCCATCCAGGCTATTTTTTGTTTGTTTTCGCTACAGTGTTTAAGTCAGGTGCCCATTTTGACGTAATGTGCATTTTCAGCTGAAACGTTCCTACCGAGGATCCAACGGGATTCAAAAGGAAAAAAATTAAACGCAACGTCGAAATTGAAACCCAGCAGCCTAAATGGCATAACATCAAAATGGTTTCATACGGTACCTGAGGCCATACGATGATATAGTAAAATGATTTTATTTGTATGGTATTACCTGGTCTGTGTGTCTGCACCTGGTAGTAAGTTATTATTATGATATGCTTTATTTCTATTTGAAGTTTGGCCTGCGCTGGTCAGTCAACATTTTTCTTCTTGATCCATTTACCCCCCAGGATTGGTTTTTCACTCGCACTCAGCGAGGGATCCTACCTCTACCGCCTCAAGGGCAGTGTCCTGGAGCGTGAGACATTGAGTCGGGGATACAACTGCGGAGAATGACCAGTACCTCGTCCAGGTGGCCTCACCTGCTATACTGAACAGGGGCCTTGTGGGGGGATGGGAGATTGGAAGCGATAGACAGGGAAGGGGGAAGGAAGTTGCTGGAGCCTGAAGTTAGGTACCATTTCGGTATTTGCCTGGAGGAGAAGTGGGAAACCACGGAAAACCACTTCCAGGGTTGCTGAGGTGGGAATCGAACCCAGCTCTACTCATTTGACCAACCGAGGCTGGGTGGACCGCGTTCCAGCCTTTGTACCACTTATCAAATTTTCGTGAGAGAGCCGGGAATCAAACCCGGGCCTTTGGGGGTGGCAGCTAATCACACTAACAACTACACCACAGAGGCATACTCAGTCAAAATTGATTTGGAAATTTGTCATGTGTTGATCGATTAAAATATCAAATCATTCTAACTCACCTCGGTTCCCCAGCAAAGAGCGGTTTCCTGGCGGCGAATTGTATGTATATTTTTTTGCGATTTGATTTCATACCTCGGATTCAAATTAATGCATGCATGCGTGAGCCATCGTGTATGCTAATAATTGGGAAAGTCTTAGTCCAAGTTTCAATAAAAGTACAGTTTTAATAAGGAAAATAGTTCTTGTACATTTTTGAGTTGTCGATGGATGGTGCGAAATGGAATAAAGGAGAGAAGGGAAATGTCCTCACTTGATATTTAAAATTCGGAAATGACTTTAGAAGACAGTTTTGCTTAGAACGGTACCTAATATATACTTTCTTTCTTGAACCGTTTACCGTTCAGGGTTGGCAGTGTCCTCAAGCGTGAGACTTCGGGGATACAAGTGGGGAGGAGAACGAGTACCTCGCCCAGTCGGCCTCACCTGGGCCTTGTGGAGGGGGGATGATGATGATTGAAAGGAATAGACAAGGAAGAGGGAAAAAAGCGGCCGTGGCCTTACGTTAGGTACCATCCCGGCATTTCCCTGTATGAGAAGTGGGAAACCACGGGAAACCACTTCGAAGATGGCTGAGGCGGAAATTGAAAACCCGTCTACTCAGTTGACCTCCCGAAGGTGACCAGCTTCCAGTCCTAGTACCACTTTTAAAATTTCGTGGCAGAGCCGAGAATCGAACCCGCACCTCCGAGGGTGGCAGCTAATCACAATAAACTAGGTGTTTACAAAGAAAAGGCTTTAGAAGATAGCTTCTCTTAGAGCGGTCGTAATTTTAGGACGATAGGGCTAAAGATACATTTCTTTCCTCTTAGTCCATTTACCCTCCAGGCTTGGTTTTCCCTCGGACTCAGCGAGAGATCCCACCTCTACCGCCCCAAGGGCTGTGTCCTAAGGCGTGAGACTTTGGGTTGGGATACAACTGGGGCGGAGGACCAGTGCCTCGCCCAGGCGGCTTCACCTTCTATGCTCAACAGGGGCCTCGTTGTGGGGATGGGAAGATTGGAAGGGATAGGCACTAAAGAGGGAAGAAAGCGCCCGTGGCCTTAAGTTAGGTACAATCCCGGCATTTGCCTGGAGGAGAAGTGGGAAACCACGGAAAACCACTTTGAGGTTGGATAATGAATATATACTACTAAAATGCTTTCATTCCATACCCGGAAAGTACATGGCAGGCCTGCTAGCAGTGGGGCGGAGCCGCACTTTATGGAGAAAAATAAAACTTGTATTCCAGTTTAGCCACCTAAAACTAGAAAGTGCAAAAATTATACAAAGCCTGTTGTATTTCACATAATTTGTTCCTTTAATTTCTTTAAATATTAAGAACATACTTAGCGGAAATACGCACAAAATATCATTCCAGCTAACCTATTCGTACAGCCCCACAGCAATTAGTGGATATTAGCGTAGCAACGTGTAAAAGCGCTGTTAGTATCTAATGTCATTGTTCCTTTGGTGAAATTGTTATTGTATAATATTGAATTAAAAACTCAACGGAAAATAAATTATTCTCGCAGTTCTTCTTTTCTTTCTTAATCTGTTTATTGTCCAGGGTTGGCTTTTCCGTCGGACTTAGCGAGGGATCCCACCTCTACCGCCTCAAGGCCAGTGTCCTGGAGCTTCAGACATCGGATCGGGGGATACAACTGGGGAGAATGATCAGTACCTCGCCCAGGCGGCCTCACCTGCTATACTGAACATGGGCCTTAGTGGGGGATGGGAAGATTGGAAGGGATAGCCGAGGAAGTGGGAAGGAAGCGGCCGTGGCCTTAAGTTAGGTACCATCCCGGCATTTGCCTGGAGGAGAAGTGGGAAACCACGGAAAACCACTTCCAGGATGGCTGAGGTGGAAATCGAACCCACCTCTACTCAGTTGACCTCCCGAGGCTGAGTGGACCCCGTTCCAGCCCTCGTACCACTTTTCAAATTTCGTGGCAGAGCCGGGAATCGAACCCGGGCCTCCGGGGGTGGCAGCTAATCACACTAACCACTACGCCACTGAGGCATTGTCGCAGTTAAGTTGGTAAATTGTTAACTTTTACTTCTCTATCGAAATTCGCTCAGAGAGCTTCAGAAACCTACCATTTTGAAATTTTTCTTTTCAATTTAGCTGTTTACACCCCCCACCACCGTATTCTCCGGACCCTCGGTACTGTTTGTTATCTATACATGTTTGTGCCCCCCCAGTACTTCCAATTCCCAATCGCTGCTACTACCTCCTAGACGGTTACGCCCACTCTTTAGCCAACGAGATGTGTTGTGGTGATTTGAGGTGCGGAGGTGAGTGCGTGGTTGTTGTGACTTGTAAAATGACTTGTCTCTGTATTTGCCATAGTGGAGAAGAATGAAAATCCACGGAAAACCATTATCAGGACAGCTGACAGTGGGAACAAGCCCTCCGCCTCCCTAATGCAGAGCTACAAGGCTAGTAAAACTTGCAGCTGTTAAGCCGACGCCTACTCTACTCGGTGCTGAATACAATATATGAATACTCCCCACATTTGATCATGATTCCATCGCTCCCCGCGAAGGCACGTTATCAGATTCCACTAACGCACGAAAACAGGAAGAGACTCTTCGATTTTTGCAATAGCTGTTTGTAGAGACATCTGCTAGGCAAGACCTGCACTCATACGAGACTAGTTGCTCGTGCTGTAGAATGCCATCTATCGGCTGAAGCAAGAAACGAACGAGCCATGCAGGAACTACAGTAATTAAGTAATGTTCTTGTCCAACAGATGGCCGTAGAGACAGTCTTTTTGAAATGAAATAGGTGATATAGCGAACTCTTGTCACTGTAATGTCCCCTTCTTTTGACTACTGCAGCGGCGCTCAAATTGTGGGCCTATGAACGTAAACAATGCAATGGCACACGCCTTGTAAGGTTCTGGTACTGAAATTTGATTATGCATTTCATTGTATGTTTGTTACATAATATGACAATGACTGATTATATTTTTAACAATATAATGAACAGCTCACGGGTCCCGGGTACAATTCCCGGCTGGGTCGGGATTTTAATCGCGTCTGATTAATTCTCCTGACCCGCGGACTGGCCGTTTTTTTTGTTTCTCCCTACACTCTCCTCTTCATATTCAGACAACACATAACACTACCAACCAACGCAGAAACACTCAATAGTGATTACATCCCTCCTTACAGGGTTCACATCCGACCGTAAAATACGGCCAAATCCACATGTGTGACACAATTCGCAGCCACGACCCCACAGATGTTTCTCACATTTTTTTCTCACCATTATTTTCTCAAATGTTTTCTATTTGAAGTTTTCGCTGTATACTCACTCAATTAAACGCCACCTAATATGATACTATATCGCGCCAGAGTCCAGAACTAAAGTAATTGTTAGCTGCGTAACACGGTGATTTTATTACCTTAAGATGGCCGATCTGTTGCGTCACAGATGACGTAATACCGTCTCCAGACTTTTGTTGCTGGCTACATTGACCATTCCTTTTACAATGAGATACTCGACACTGTCGTCGCACGTGTTGTCTAGACGTTCTTGTCATACTTCTCTATACTTTAGTAACGTTCACCAATCCAAGTACGGTTCCCACACTACACATTATAGACATAATCTACGTTCTTCTTGATTTCGTCATGCCCAACTAAGGAGCGTGTTTGAACTTCTTCTCTTCCCAGTACCTCTTCCTCCTCTTGCTGTGTTCCTTTATACATTGTTCAGTCCCTCCTGCATTTAGTCGAGTGGGCTTTACAGAAAAATTGTGTTTCTGAATTCTTTCTTCCTTTCTTAATCTGTTTACCCTCCAGGGTTGGATTTCCCTCGGACTCAGCGAGGGATCCCACCTCTACCGCCTCAAGGACAGTGTCCTAGAGCGTGAGACATTAGGTCTGGGATACAAATGGGAAGGATGACCAGTAACTCGCCTAGGCGGCTTCACCTGCTATGCCTTGGTGGGGGAAGGGAAGATTGGAAGGGATAGCCAAGGAAGAGGGAAGGAAGCGGCCCTGGCCTTAAGTTAGCACCATCCTGGGCATTTGCCTGGAGGAGAAGTGGGAAACCACGGAAAACCACTTCCAGGATGGCTGAGGAGGGAATCGAACCCCCCTCTACTCAGTTGACCTCCCGAGGCTCATTGGACCCCGTTCCAGCCCTCGTACCACTTTTCAAATTTCGTGGCAGAGCCGGGAATCGAACCCGGGCCTCCGGGGGTGGCAGCTAATCACATTAACCACTACACCACAGAGGCGGACATTATTAATATTATTATTATTATTATTATTATTATTATTATTATTATTATTATTATTATTATATCGAGTGAGTTGGTCATGAGGTTAGTATCGCGTAACAGTGAGCTTACATTCGGGAGATAGTGGGTTCGAATCCCACCGTCGGCAGCCTGAAGATGGTTTACCGCGGTTTTCTTTTCACACCAGGCAAACGCCGTGGCTGTACCCTAATTAAGGACATGGCCGTTACCATTCCAATCCAAGCCTTTGACCATCCTTCCGTCACCGAAAACTCTCGATGTGTTAGTCTACGTTAAACCACCAGTAAAATAAATAAATAAATAAATAAATAAATAAATAAATAAATAAATAAATAAATAAATAAATAAATGTAAATTATAGCAACAGGAAGATACGGTACATCAAATTATAACTCCTTATCGAAATTATTTTCCCATGCATGGGATCATTATTTTCGTTTAGACTAACGTGTATTCCGTACTTGACTGAAGGGACAGCGCTGATTTACAGGCTAACATACGGATACGTCCGGCCTCCTAGTGGGTGACGCTTTCTCAGGCTAGATGTATTGCAGTTGTTTGAGGTGCGGAGAAGGCGAGGTGGTGGCGGCTGTGGCCCATAATAAGAATTTTCCTTAGTGCAGCAGAATAGAAAACCACCGAAAACCATTCTCAGGGCAACCGACGATGGGGACCAGTCTCTTCGCCTCCCGAATGCACAACTGCGAGGCTAGTAAAGCTAGTGTCGAGCTGAGTGGCTCAAACGGTTCAGGCACTGGCCTTCTGACCCCACCTTAGCAAGTTCGATCATGGCTCAGTCCGGTGGTATTTGAACGTGCTCAAATACGTCAGTTTCGTGTCAGTAGATTCTTACTGGTACGTAAAATAACTCCTCCGGGACTAAATTCTGGCACCTCGTTGTCACCGAAAACTGTAAAAGTAGTTAGTGGGAAGTAAAGCCAATAAAATTACTTTTTTAGTAAATCTAGCACCTGTTGAGCCGAAGCTACTCTGTTCGGAGTAGTATACTACCTGCGGGAAGGGTAAAAAATGCATGCGCTGACTTGGAGCCATTCTATTAAAGCGGTCTGGAATTTCCTTCAAGCGACATCGGGTGATGGCCGTGGTTTAAAACTATAGTAATTTTCTATTGATGGTTACAAGGGAACAACACGCTAAAGGTATATTTCTAGGTAACGGATTTATCCTCAAGATTCTTTCTTTGCTTTTAACGCTTCAGGACCGAAAGGAAATTACTGATTAAGTGCAGCGAACCGAAGCAGAGTACCGTAAACCAACATGCAGGCGATATCTAGCGTATGATCGTTGAACTGAAACTCCCACTGTAGTTCTCTAAATGGCCAGAAGATGGCGGCAAAGAACATAAAACTCAAACATATTGCGTGACTGTGATCTGAATCACGCTGCCTTTTCACGCAATAAAACATGGCCACCCTCAGACCATTTAAAAATCAAAATCCCTGTGAACAAATGCTCAGATAATGATTGTACTTGCAGCGCGGTGCGTAAAACAACCCATATTGAAGCTCAACTTGCTGGATTCCAGAAAGATACAGCATATATCCTAGATTCAGGACGTCAATCTGACTGTATCGTAATTGACCTAGGTATCTAAGGCATTTGATAGGGTAGATCATGCGAGACTACTGGACGAAATGAGTGCAATCGGACTAGACAAAAAATGTGACTGAATGGGTGGCTGTATTTCTAGAAAAATAGAACTCAGAGAATTACAGTACAGTAGGTGAAGCATTAACTGATCCTTTATGTTTTGTTTTATATATAAAGAGTAAAGAACTGGAATCAGAGATAAGGCTTTTTGTGGATGATGCTATACTGCAAAAATATGTCGATAATGTTGTGAGGTGGACAGCAGGCAATGGTATGGTGATAAACGGGGTTAAATTATCAGGTTATGTGTATCACTAACCCGAAACGTTCTCTCAGTTTTAATTACTGCGTTGATGGGGTGAAAGTTCCTTATGGGAATCACTGTAAACACCTAGGTGTTAATCACATAAACGGGATTGTAAATAAAGGGTACAGATCTCTGAACATGGTTATGAGGCTACTTAGGGGTCATAGTAAGGATTTAAAGGAGAGGGTATATAAGTCTCTGGTAAGACCCCCAATAGAGTATGGTTACAGTGTATGGGATCCTCAGCAAGATTACTTAATTCTTGATTCAATAACTAGAAAAAATCCAAAGAAAAGAAGCTCGATCTGTTTTTTTTCTTTACATATGAGTAGCGTTACAAAAATGTTGCGAAGTTTGGGCTGGGAAGACTTGGGAGAAAGGTGACGAGCTGCTCCATTAATATTGTAAGTGGTACGGTATGTTCCGAGCTGTCAATGGAGAGACGGCGTGGAATAACATTAGTAGACGAATACTTTTGAGTGATATTTTTAAAAGTAGGAAGGATCACAATATGAAGATCAATTTGGAATTCAAGAGGACATATTGGTTCAAATATTTGTTTACAGGAAGAGGAATTAGGGATTGGAATAATTTATCAAGGGAGATGTTAAACACATTTCCATACTTCCTGCAATTATTTAAGAAAAGACTAGGAAAACAACAGATAGGGAATCTGCCACCTGGGTGACTGCCCTAATTGCAGATCAGTGGTGTTGAAATATTTACGTGTACTGATCGACACCATGTGAAGTGGAACTATCATACCTTCCATGTACAAGGCGACTACAAACATAATTATTTTCTACCGGCTTATCCGAAGATTATGCTGAATGTTTATTATAAACTTGTCAATTCTGTATTGCAATATGAGACTACGGGACGGAATGAGTGCAATTGGACTAGACAAAAGGTGACATAAACGGATACTAAAAACTATGCAAGGAAAAATCATGTTTTTTCTTCTGTGATTACATTTTAAATTTAGCTCAGATTTCAAACATAAGACAGTTATACGAAAAGCTGTGACAACACACATCGTGAAGAACTACCCCAGATTCCAGAACCAGAAACGTATAGGCGATGGCACTAGACTGCATCTAAGATATGTATTACGAATCCTTAGTAGAAATACACTTCTTGGACATGCAGCAAATCTAGGACGACGTATTTTTAGTACTCTATCCCCAGAAATGTCAAAGATAAGGAATGGGCCGGTGCTAAAACTATACATGAAAACTTGGCTTCTTCAAACAGACATGAGTCAAGTAATACATTTTCACCTACGATATCTCCTTCAAAAACACGACAGGCTGTTAAAAGGTTAACTCCACGTCCTATCAATACTTACCGCTGTAACAACTTAGTACTAAGATCACACAGAGTAAAACAAATTACGCCCCCCTGTTCAATAAGTATTACTTTATCTTGTTATGCTCTTTTATAATGTAAATATAGGACTTAAAGAAAAGGAACATAATTTGAAACGTATCTAAATTTGCTACGTTGTTTACATTTTTTCAGTATTTCATATTTAAGTAAAATATGTACAATCCTAGGTATATAAAAATATTATTGTTTTTCCAATAAATATTGGAATGGTTAAGGAAAGTATCAATCAATCAATCAATCAATCAATCAATCAATCAATCAATCAATCAATCAATCAATCAATCAATCAATCAATCAATCAATCAATCAATCAATCAATCAATCAATCAATCAATCAATCAATCAATCAATCAATCAATCAATCAATCAATCAATCAATCAATCAATCAATCAATCAATCTGCATGTAGGGTTTTAGTCAAGGTGGTAGGTTCCCTATCAGTTTTTTACTAAGCATTTTTAGACGGTTCAAAAGAACTTTGAAATTAATCGAACATTTCCCTTGATAAATTGAAAATGAATATTTGCCCCAATTTGTCCTCTTCAATTAAAACTTTAATTACGACATTTTACTACTTTAAAAGCTCCACTCAAGCTTATTCGTCTACTAATGTCATTCCACGCCAACTCTCCACTGACAGCTCGAACCATTTAGTCGAGCATCTCGTCTCCTTACTCCCAAGTCTTCCTAGCTAAAAGTTAGCAACATTTTCGTAATGCTACCCTTTTGTAGGAAGTCTCCCAAAACAAATCGTGCTCCTTTCCTTTGGATCTTTCCCACTTCACGTATCAAGTAGTTCTTGTGTGTGCCGCGTACACTGGAAAGACTTATATGTCCCACATTTCCGTCCTCATTAAAACCCCTAAATAGCCTCATAACCATGTAACGTATTTTTTTTTAACAATCTCGTTAACATGATTACCACATTGAAGATCATTACTAATATTAACACCTTCGTAGTTACGTTGTTCCTCGTGGGGTACAGTCACCCCTCCCATCAACGCAGTAATTAAAACTGAGATGACTTTTCCTCTTTCCGAAACTTGCAACCAGACTTTTCATCGTGTTTACCATCAACTTGTGTCAAATGGACATATTTGTAATAATAATTGTATGTTGGGTATTCAGCCCGAAGGCTGGTTTGATCCTCTGCAGCTCCGCCAACAGCTGTCATAAATAGCCTAGGCGTCACTGAAGAGGCGTACTAGGGAAATGAGGAGTGAAATAGTTTCCCGTTGCTTTCCTCACCGAGCCAGCTGTTGCTATTACATATCAGTCTGCCAAGCCCATTGAAATGCATGCACCAACCGACCCTATGAGCGATATTTTCACACCATTCATAACAGGGACTGGCTGCATAAGGAATGGTATTACTAGCATCACTCATACCTCAGTCACTTTCATGTAGTCAAAGCCAAGGATGAGACTGAGACAGGTCAATGAAAGTAACAAATTTGATATAGCCCATACCAGAAGACATAGTGCACTGTGAACACCACATCTCGCCAGCAAAGGCATGTAATAATAATTATAATAATTATAATAATTATAATTGTTTAACGTCACACTTAACTACTTCTGCAGGTTTCAGAGACGCTGCGATGACGGAGTTTTGTGCCACAGGAGTTCTTTTACGTCCTAGTAAATCTACTGAAAAATGACTCACATATTAGAGGTACCTTCAAATACTAGCGGACTTTTAACATTTGGGCAATATATGGGCTTTGGGGAACTTGGGTCAACATATGCGGTATACAGGTGTTTGTAAGGACTCTACGTTAACCAAGATACTAATAGAGTCAAAAAGTCCAAAAACATGTAGAAATATTTATTAATTAGCACACGAACCTATTAGAGCTGTGGTTCTCAAACTGTAGTACGTGTACCCCTAGAGGGCACGCCTAAGTCTTTGGGGTAAAAAATGAAAAAAATTGTAATATGTTGACAGTACAAGTGAAATGCGTTCAATGTACCTTTATCTTGTGCTTCGTAAATAAATAAATAAATAAATAAATAAATAAATAAATAAATAAATAAATAAATAAATAAATAAATAAATAAATAATAAATAAATAAATAAATAAATAAATTTAAATCAATATATATGGAGCCACGATTAGCTTAAAAGTTTCACCTGGACTACGGCAGATCATAAGGCTGCGTCACGGCGTGAAGGCACACTCATCCGACATCCCACTGAAATTTTGATGGTTCGCAATGTCTGAATTCCAGAATTAAGATCGAAAATAGTTCATCCTTATTTATTAATTTGATATTGAGGCTAAAGGAGCCTCCGTGGCTCAGACGGCAGCGCGTCGGCCTCTCGCCGCTGGATACCGTGGTTCAAATCCCGGTCATTCCATGTGAGATTTGTGCTGGACAAAGCGGAGGCGGGACAGGTTTTTCTCCGGGTACTCCGGTTTTCCGTGTCATCTTTCATTCCAGCAACACTATCCATTCTCATTTCGTAGCATATATCAGTCGTTAATAAATCACTTTGGGAGTGGCGACCCCATCGTACTAACAGCCTATATCTGATTCATTCATTACGTCCCTGACCCGGTCAATGACTGGAAAACAGGTTGTAGGTTTTCATTGAGGCTAAAATAAGCGTTTTGTGAAACTTTCATACAAACTGGGTATCATGTGTTACCTTATTATCATTGTATTATACTTGATACAGATACAAACTTACATTTCTTGTGATGTGGTATCAAAATTGATTCCAATTCACAATTTCGTATTGTTTACGATGTGTATTTCATATAACTTTTTATAATAAATTAAAACTGACTTAATAATTAGCCAACCCCAAACCCCATGGTACTACAGCCCTTGAAGGGCCTTGGCCTACCAAGCGACCGCTGCTCAGCCCGAAGGCCTGCTGATTACGAGGTCTCGTAAACATTGGTATTTGGAGTCTCCTTTAAAACTAAAAAAACACGTACTTGAAAACTGACATTTGAAATTTCCTGTAAAAATAAAGAAACATTTTTTTTTTTCGGAAAATTCACTTAAGGGGAACTGAAAAAGTGGGTGACGTTTTAAAATTACGTGTCTACAGTATATCTGAAAACTGGTATTTGGAATCTCCTTTAAAAGTAAGGAAACACGTATTCTTTGGTTTTGAGGAAAAACCCCTAACTGGGGGAAGGGGGATGAAAGCATTGAAAAATAGTTAAATTATTCGGTTTTTTGTTTTTTTTTGCTAGGAGCTTTACGTCGCACCGACACAGATAGGTCTTATGGCGACGATGGGATAGGAAAGGCTTAGGAGTTGGAAGGAAGTGGCCGTGGCCTTAATTAAGGTACAGCCCCAGCATTTGCCTGGTGTGAAAATGGGAAACCACGGAAAACCATTTTCAGGGCTGCCGATAGTGGGATTCGAACCTACTATCTCCCGGATGCAAGCTCACAGCCGCGCGCCTCTACGCTCACGGCCAACTCGCCCGGTAAATTATTCGTATGAGGATGTATAAAAAAAATATAAAGATGTTACATACTTGAAAAGTGGTATTTGGAGTCTCCTTTAAAAATAAAGAAACACGCATTTGGTGGGGGAATCAACTTGGTGAGGGGGGGGGATGAAAACGAAGATTAATGCCTTTTACTAGGATACATATATCTCAAAAACTGAAGATGTTACAGTCGTGATACTTGGTATTTGGAAGCACATTTAAAGAAACGGGTACTGTTTGTTTTTGGAAAATTCACTTGAGTGAGGAGTGTGAAAGGGAGTAAAAAGATTGAATTCTTTTTCTGGAGAAAATTATATCTCAAAACGTTACAGACATGGAAATTGAAGATGTTACAGACATGAACATTTTTATTTTAAGTTTTCTTTCAATGTACAGAAACAAGGAATTTTTCTCTGGAAATCCACTTAAGGAGGTGGAGGGGTTAATAGATACAAAAATTAATTGAATACTTTGTATGAGGATACTTATATCTCAAAAACTAAAGATGTTACAGACGTGAAAATTAGTATTTGAAATCTCCTTTAAAAATAAACACGCATTGTGGGGGAAGGAATCAACTTGGCGACGGGGGCGGTGAAAAAGGAGTTTAATTCCATTTTATGAGGATACATATACAGTGCCTCAAAACTGAAGATGTTACAGTCGTGATAGTTGACATTTGGAAAATCCTATATAAATAAAGAAACATTTTTTTTTTTTTGGTTTCGGAAAATCAAATCAGGGGGAGGGTGAAAGGAAGTAAAAATATTTATTTATTTTTATGGAGAAACTTAGATCTCAAAAACTTAAAGTTACACACGTAAAAATTTGTATTTGGAATCACCTTAAAAAAAAAAGAAACGCGCATTTTTGAAAGGGGGGAATCAACTTAACGGGCTGGGGTGGAAAAGGAGTTGAATAATTTTTATGAGGATACTGATATCTCAAAAACTAAAAATGTTAGAGGCATGAACATTTGTATTTGGAATCCTCTTTGAAGTAAAGAAACACGTGTTCTTTTGTCTTCGGAAAATCCACTTAAAGACGGTGAATGAATTGAATAATTAGTAGAATTCTTTGTGTGGGGATACTTATATCTCAAAAACTAAAAATGTTAAAGACGTGAAAATTGGTATTTGGAATCTCCTTTAAAAATAAAGGAACACGCACTTATGGGGAGGGGGGAATCAACATAACGGGTAGGAAGGGGTTGAAAAAGGAGTTGAATTACTTTTATGAGTATACTTATATCTCAAAAACTGAAGATGTTACAGACGTGGTAATTAGTATTTGGAATCTCCTTTCAAAAATAAAGAAACACGCATTTGTTTTTTTCGAAAATCGACGTAAGTGGTGTGTGGTTGAAAATAAGTAAATAAGGAGTTTAAATATGTTTGTGAGGATACTTTATCTTAAAAACTGAAACTGTTATAGACGTGAAAGTTGTTATTTTGAATTTCCTTTCAAAATAAAGAAACACGCACTTCTAGCTTTCGGAAAGTCCACTTAAGGCGGGAGAGGGGTGGAAAGAAATCAAGAAGAAGAAGTTGAATTATTCTTATGAGTACACATTTATCTAAAAAACTGCAGGTGTTACAGATGTACAGGCATGAAAACTGGTATTTGGAATCTCCTTTAAAAATAATGAAACGCGTATTTTTGTTTTCGGAAAATTCAGTTAAGGGGCTGAAAAATTGGAAAATAGGAGAATTTCTAAAATGAGTACCGTTATATCTACATTATGTGTCAAAAACTTAACATGTTAGAGACAAGAAACTTGGTATTTAGAAAGTCCTTTAAAAATGCAGGAACCTGTACCTTTTTATTTTCGGAGAAGGCACTTAACAGGGGGTGAAAAGAAGTGAAAAATAGTTGAATTATTTTTTATGTGGATACTTATATCTTCAAAACTGAAGATGTTACAAATGTTGGAATTGGTATTTCGAATCTCCTTTAAAGATAAAGAAACATGTATTTATTTTTCGACTTGAGAGAGAGAGCCTGTTTCTCACATGTACAGTTCTATGTCGCATGGTCGTCTTAGCCCCAAAAGGTAATACCACAAACATGGCTTACAAAGAATTTCTGGGGTAAATGAAACTCAATTATTGGGTGAGTTTTTATACTTCAGGAATTTTCAGATAATGTATTCGTACAATGCCGAGGAACGACTACTTTGATAAAATTACGAAATCGAAATTCCTAGTTTTGAAATAAAATGAATAATATATATTGTACCTTGGTGGGGGTGTAAGCTGCGTCATTCAATCATTTATTAAGAAGTATGTTACAAATGCGCTAAAGAATAAAATATTATACATTGTGCAGACCAGTCCGTAAGGTGTTGAGACATCGCTCAGACTTCTGTCTCCAGTGGGATTAAGGAGTGGTCAGGAAAGACAATAGGAGTGCAGCAACATTCTGCCCAGTAGCCTTATCTTGACGGAACGAGAATGCAGTAGTTATTTACGAACCGAGAGGGGAAATACATAGTCTGGGGCCGATCATTGCCAAGGAACGAGCGAACGCAGCACGTAAGATTTCTAGGAAATGACGAGAGGGAAAATCCATCGCCTGAGGCGTTTCGAATGCTGCAGTTGGCAAGACGAGATACTAGGGCAAGATTTGAATTCCCGCTTAGCCATGCGTCAATGACAAAATTCGCGTAGGGAGCCTTTACAAATTCAATCATGCCAACATTAAATTGTGGAAGGCGCTACACGGAAACATTTCGCAAATAACGTTAGTAAATAAAACTGAGTACAGATTCAGAATGGCGAAGAATTTAGAAGCATGACCTGATATTAAAAGTTGGTAATTTATGTAAATTTACAACGGTTATTCTCAGAAACCAGTGACACTATTTTCTGATTGGCCGAAAGCAAGGGACGCTAAAAATGGCACGGGATTGCCCGCCAAGAACACAGGAGCTAGATTCATAATTATTATTATTGTGTTGTGTTATGCCACAAATACATAGTGTCGAGAAGGAATGAAGAGTAGGTAAGGGTTATTCTGCCCGAAGGCAGGTCCGAACATCCGCAGAGGTGTTCCTGAGCCGGAGTTTACGTGCGGTAGGGTGGCCAGTTCCTTTCCGCTCCTCCATTCCCTTACCACCACCAACAGCGCGTGGCAACCCGTCCAACTCCTGACCACGCCCAATGTTGCTTAACTTCGGAGATCTCACGGGATCCGGTGTTTCAACACGGCTACGGCCGTTGGTGAATGAAGAGTGTATATGTGTAAATTAAGCGGATAAGATAAAAGGCCAGAAGTATAAAATTTTCATTTCAAATTTATTGAGTGTTACAATTTGTCTATGTTTTTTTATTGAATTTTAAAATGTGTAAGGCTAGAAAGTGTATTTGATTTCCTGTACAAGCTGGCATGGAAACTAATAGGATGACGTGCTAAACTGGACGGGCCTTGTTCTCCTCGTCCACATTTAGCAACTACAGGCTGGGATGAGCACAATGGCATTTTAATTATGTAGATTTGCTAACGTTAACCGGGGAATTATATTCTTTAATTATGGTAACTTAAAGCGGGCCGCTTCCCGGCTCGCCACATTCATATATAGGTAGATAAAGGAAGGCATTAGTATGTAAAGAATATTTGTTGTTTTTGATTAGAGTCACTTAGGGTTTTTGTTAGTTTTATTGCTTGAATTTGTTCATTTATTGTTGTGAAGGAGCATGATTCAATTAATATTATTTGAGATTCATGTTAGGATTGCTCCAAAAGTGTTTGACTGACTTATGTCAGGTTCTTTTGTTTCTTTATATATTAAGGCATGTTGCATGATAACCCAGAGGTACATGGTTGCCAGTGAATTTGAATGTTGTAGTACAGGAATGATGTCCGGTCCTTATTGTAAATATCGGTGATTATGTGTGCCGAAATATTTTCGCCAGTGGACGTCAGTTATAATAATTCAAAGTACCGAGGTGATAAGTCGAGACGTGTTATGTCTAAATAGCTGTTCAAGAATAATACATTGTAAAAAAAGGCACGGGCCTGGTTTCTATGAATGATTTAACGTAAATTATCCAATGACATGTGACACGTGGAAGCCTTTAATTAGTTGCAGTAAATATGAATGAAATATTATATTATTATGTAATGTTTGGGACTCCATAATAATCAAAATAATGTGTTTAGAAGCGATATGGGCACTAGGATATGATGGTCACACCATGTTGAAGGCCCGGAGAGTGTTAACCCCATGTTTGTTTTCGGAAGTCGTGTGGGACAAAAATTTGGCATGATAGAAAATTTAGTCGTACTGATCTTGATGACGAAATAAATGAATTCCGAGGCCTACGTCGTTGTTATATCCATATTCCGGTATTATGAGTGGGACAGAAGTCCCCGCACCGAGAATTAATGAATAAAATAATTTGAAGAGTTACAGAGAAATAAATTAACTTAAAATGAGCAAGAAGGAATACTTTAGCACTCGCAGGGACTGGATAGAGATTCCCAGCCACGAGGTGCCCTGGGATTGGATATTTGTCTCGAGAGGACATGGTTTCCCATAAATTAATTACAGTACGAATGAAGAAAGGCTGGGATTCGATTACTGTTATTATGTCGCGACCGATGAGAATTCGGAAGTTGGCTGTTCATCTGGGATTCAACATGTGTGTTTAAGTTCTAAAGAATGGAAGTTAAAAATAATAATATTAAAATTAAATTATGATTTGATCGACCACTTAGTGCCGAATGTGATCAGAATCGTGTAATAATTAGTTAACTGCTGTGAAAACAGTTGAAAATAATAATTTAAAATATAATAAAATAATGGTGAAAATGAAGCTAAAATAATAAATCAATGATGACTACTGGTTAAGATAATAATGATCACCAGTGGCAATAATAATAATAATAATAATAATAATAATAATAATAATAATAATAATAATAATAATAATAAATAATTTATTCAATTAGTTGTCAAGTCCATGTTACATCCAATGATTCTACGCATTTATATACACACTTTTTGCACACCATTTACGGCACCAGGACCGCCTCCATCTGGTCCATCATTCTTTGTAAGTCCTCCGACCACAACTCGTTATCCAAGTTGCCTCGTCTGAAGTCGATTAGCACACTCTCACATGTTCTTTTTAGTACAATGGTCTGTAGGTACGCCTGTAGCTGTTTGCTCACTTCCAATTTGTCCACGTGCTTCTTGAACAAGTTGGTAACTAGTCCGTCCCACGTTATTACCACAGGGACCATCGTCACCTTGGCTCCATTGTACATAAGTGAGAGTTCGTTGGCTAGCATCTCATACTTCCTTCCTTTAGTGGTTTCAGTCTGTTTTAGGATATTTTTGTTTGTGATTCCAACTTCAATTAACAGGATTTCATTCTTTAAAAGGTCATGTATCATCAGATCCGGTTTGTTGTGTCCAGTGCGAAGCTCAGTTTGTATGATGACGTCTGACTTTATTCTAATCCGTTGATTGGATATGACATTTTCCACTTTATAGTTCCTTATTTTCTTACAATTATTCATCCCATACTTTTTTGTGAACATGAAATTCAAGCATCTGACAACGTCATTGTGGCGTTTCTTGTAATCCAAATTAAGCATTCGTCCACATTGTGTTGCCAGATGGTCTAGTGTCTTATTGCCCTGGTTGCAGTGTGGGCACGTCGGGAATATACTCCCATGACTAAAGAAGATGTTTCTGTTTGTATCTTACAGAACATTCCTTCTTCCTGTGGATATATATTCCCCCTCATTAGCCATAACGATGACTGTTTTACGTCTACAAATTTCTCCTGTTGTTCACGGAACAATGTGGAATGCATTGACTTAGCCATGATTCGATCCATTCGCATCTCTTTTTGTTTCTGGTTAACTATTTTTACCGTTACATCGTTTCCGTCCTCAATTAAGTACTTCCGTTTCAGATGTTCTTCAATCAGTCCCAGATGGGTTGCATTTCTTCTTTCACTTTCTGCTATAAACTTCGTTCTTGTGTTTGTTGACAAATATTTACATAGTTCAAGTAAAATCAATTCGGCCTTCTCAGAAACATTTTGTAGTCCTCTTCCTAACTCATGTCTTTTCAGGTACAGTCGTTCCATATTACCTGCTGTTCTGATGATATTATGCTCTCTCAAGATTCCTCTCACCTTCAGATCAATGTTGTTAAATTCTTCGTGCTCGTACGGAATCAGGCCAATATAATAGTTAATAGTTGACAACGCATACTCATTTATTGCTCCAAACAGGTTTCTCGCGTTCAACTTTGTTTGGCATATATTTGTTACCCGTGATTCGATCTTGTTGGCTATGATAACTTTATTCTCGGGTTTAATTACATTCTTCGAGTCTTCTAATATTCCTAGGTACTTGTATCCTTCCACGTCATTTATCTTCTCTCCAAAGATATGGTTCGAATTGATATTGTTCGCTGACTTTTGCTGATTGATTGTAAAACCCATGTTGTTAAGACATTGATTCGTCCACTGGCTCAGCTCGTTCAATGTCTGAGCATCTTTGGCGAACAATTTGATGTCATCGATGAAAATGAGGTGGTTGCACTCAATTCTTCCATGTTCATCTGCTTGGATCTTCTCGCAGTTCTTATTTAAGATTCTGCTCAACGATTCCATAGCAATTACGAACAACTTGGGTGATAGAGCATCTCCTTGTAATATTCCTCTATTTATTTTCACGTCACCGACCACTTTATTTCCACATATAAATGTTGTTCTCTGTTTGTCAAGTGTTCTATTGACAAATTTAATGATGTTTTCTGGCATATGTATCTTCCGTAGGCATTCAATTAGATATGCATGTGACAACGAATCATATGCTTTCTGAATGTCCATGCAAGCAGTACACAATTTATTATTGTACTTTTCGTTTATGGTTTAGCTTATAAGTGCTTGTTCCTTAGCGCCTTGACATCGCTTGCGTGTTCCCATTTGATTACTTGAGATAATATTGTTCACGTCACAGAAATCATTGACTATTACCGCGAATATTTTGCTGATGAATTTGAATAAATTCGAAAGGCATGTAATTGGCCTCAGGAGCTGCGGTTTGTTTGCATTCGGGACTTTTGGAATCAAATATGTTATCCCAGCATAAAGCTCTTCATCGATCAAGTCTGGGTTTTGAATTATTTCGAAGATGAGTTGTTCTAACCTCTCATGTAATGCATACATCCTCTTAATAAGGTAATTATACACAAAATCAGGTCCTGTTGCTTTCCAGTTTGCTAGGTACTTTATACACCTAGATATGACCTCTTTTATCTTTTCTCTATCCATGTCTACATCCACTTCCGCTGGACTTAGTTCTTGGATAAGTTGCTCATAATCGTTTCTTTCATCATATTTCCAAATTGTAGTCCAAAAGCGATTGGTTTCTTCAAGATTAATATATTCACTTACTGTAAATCTATCGCCTTCAAGGTCACGATAGAAGGTCTTCCTATTAAACTCAAACTTTCGGTTTGTGTTCCTAGATGCTATACGATTTTCAGCTATAATAATAATAATAATAATAATAATAATAATAATAATAATAATAATAATAATAATAATAATAAATTAAATATGAATTAATTAGGATGATGTTGACGGCGACTAGGGAAGCCTCAGCTGGTGAAATTACGTAATACATGTCAAGATGCCGTAAATAGAAAATTGGGATTTGTGATATTATTTATGGCAAATCCCTACAACTGGATGTTTGAGTCCCATTGTCGTATTCCTTCCGTTAAGCACTGAATGTCTTGGGTAAGGAGACAGGGATGGTGTTGAACAATCCCGGTGGGTTTCATCTCGGGAAAGGTGAAGGCGACGACATAAGTTATATGTTCGCGTCCACCTTTCCAACGGCCTCGACCATATAGGTTATGGTATCATCGTAAAGGTCACCCTTTGAACCTTCGGCGATCAAGGGTTCAATCATCCAAGTGGACATTTTGTTCCAGAGTTAATTTTGAAATAAATGCTCATTAAGCATTTGCAAAAAAAGCAGCTCCATTTTCTTGTTCTTGTAGATACTAGTCAGCCCTTGGTGACCGATTAATATATCCGTCCCCTTTCCTAGGACCTAGCCTCCCGTTTCTCCCTTTTGATCTGTTTTGGTTTATTTATGTTTGTTTCTATCGTTGTGCCTTAACGTTAATAATTGACATGCCCCGTTCACCCCTAAAATACTGATTTTATTGCGTTTATTTTAATAAGATATTCTGAATATTTTTATTTATGTTTGTTTATTTGCGCCATATACCGAACCGTAACACCCCAGAGATTACACGCTGGTTAGGACTCAGGCGTGAGCGGATGCAATATGAAACTTCGTAAGTTAAGAAAAGACGATATGAAAGGTCCTATATAAGTCATGTGAGCAAATTATTCTCCTACAAATCTGCTCGTTAAGGAAATATGATCGTATCCAGGCAAATACTTATCAAGTTAATCAATGTTGTTGAATTTATGTAGATGATATTAATTTGTCTATTTGGTGAGGTTTCATTATATCTGTTTTAAGAATTAGAGATGTGCAAAGTCACCTAATATGATCAATGAAAGTTTATGGGTATATCTTTTGAAATGCTGCGATAAAATGAATGGATATCAAGGACAGGTGTTTTTGGAAATATAAAGTCAGGATATACTAATGGTCGCAATAAGGTTACTGAAATACTGAATATTAAATAACGAAGGAATGATGGTGAATAGGTAAGATATATAAGAGGTCATCAAATAAAATTAATTATTAATATTTTAATATATGAAAGGGATGTGCATAGTTTCGTTGTACATATTAATAATTGAATAAATAATAATAAATAAATTTCGCATGAATTATTGTGTAACTTTACAGCAATCATTATATTACACGACATGCAATAGAAAGTTTTATTTCCTGAATTTCTATGCGATTGATTGTATTTATTTCAAAGTTATCGCGAGTAATCTTTAAATTTAATGCTTTTTTCATTATTTTGTGTTTTGCTCCCAGGTTTTCGTTATCATGCAAATTGTTTTTAATGCTATGTAATGCATATGTATATTCTAATATAATTTTTGTAGCTGAGCTATATAACGGGCATTGACACAGTGATATCTCTTCAAATCAATTTCAATAATAATAATAATAATGTCAAACCCAATACTCTTTCCCTACCTCAAAATGAGAAGTGTGATTTATGTACTCTAATAGTTTCACCACTCTTGTGCACAATACCCTTCCATTGTTGCAGAATCCGTGTCCTTTCTACACTGTACCTCGGTTTCTAGAGACTACCGCATTCAAGTATTCACCCCTGAGTAAAACGTTCTGGACGACTTTTAATGACGAGAACCTCTTTAACACACAATTTCTGGAAACGTCCCAAATTCGTGGGTAAACCACCTCAATGTTAGTTCGCTGAACTGGATGGACATTATTGGGAATGATTGGGAACAACATGACAAAGTTCGGGAAGTTGCCGAACTTACAATGGATCGTACTTCATTTGGCTATGTATCTTTCCGTGCCACTTCTTAAATGATAATTTTCTTCACAGTAATCGACATTCCTGTTTTTGTTTTCATTGCCATGACTTCTACGAGTTAATCAGCTGTTCCTTGACATTTAAAGTTACATATACCGTGAGATGGAAACTTCATTGAGGAAATTTCATGTGAAACAAGCAGTCTCAGTTATGAAGTGATTTAGGTAATTCATTATGTTTTACGATAAGAAATTACTATGAATATTTTAGATAGTATGCTCTAAAGCTGTCCATATCTTCTGAACTAGAATTGGACATTACGTACCTTCTGACTGAGCATCAAACGAATAAAGCAGCTACTGTAGTTTCATTATCAGCTCCAGAAGCCACGTATTCCATATATTCGAATGTCATTGGATACATTTCTGTCAGATGAAATTTAATATTTATAAAATAAAAAGTCCTTCACGTTTAATGTTCTTCTTCTTCTCCTCCTTTTTCTTCTTCTCATTCTTCTTCGTCTACTCCTTGTTTTCTCTCCTTAATGGCGGTTGGCGATCATCGTGGAAGTTGTATTTCTGACATGAGCTGTTCTAATGAGATGACGTATATAAATATCTGCCCGTTTTAGCGTGTTAGTAAACCAGGACGTTCTTTGTCTTCTCTCTTTCCTTGGACTTTCCCTTCCTTTATAAGCTGAGAAAGTTTATAATTTTCAAGCGTACATATTTGACTGAGATATCGCTATTCTGCTGTGAAGTAACTTCCTACTTGACGCAAATTACGAAGAATTAACGCTCACGTTGGGAGCAATTTATATATTTCATAATTTTCTTACAGTTTTCATAGGGTTTCACGGTGGGACTCAAACTTATGGTACTGGAAAAAGAGAGCGGACGTTATGACCCTTCATGGAGTAAACAAATTAAAAGAACCTTAAATTATAATGTTGTATTGTCTTTTTTATAATGCTTCCTGAGTTCCCTGATACATATCCATTTCTAATCTCAGGAGACATTTGTATACATTCCTTCATGATTGTAAGCTATTTGTTTTGCATTTGAACGACTGTTTTTCGCATACGTAAATTTTCTGCAGGTCAGTACTGGTAACTTCTTAATTGCTCGCTCTAAAAGGAGCAACACGATCGATAAGAGAATGCCTACGAGAAATACAACGAAGAGTGGGAAAACATCGATCATCTCCACCACCACGAACGAGCTGTCCTCAAGGCTCTCCTTCTTCGGGTATATGGATAGGACCATCTGTCTGACGATCCCGACCTCCTTCATCAGCTGTATTCTGGACAGAAAAGAAGCTGTGTGTGAAAAATCATTATATCCTCTACAAAGGGTCAAAATATTTCTAATTACGAATATCTATTTCATTGAGAAACATTAAGTGAAATTACTTTGTAAATGATATCAATGGTGAGTCAGTAACAAGGTCCACCACCAACAACTCCGGAGCCGTTATACTACTAAAGTCAATACGTTCGTGAACTAGCGCCTGCATGGTAGGCCACACGGCCTGTAGCCTTGTATAACAGCCAATAAGTCTTTGGACTGGCGCCTACAGTGCAGGCAATAGTGTACACCTGTGTACGTACTACAGTCAGTAAGTTCGTGGATGTGGGTTAACAGTTCAAGGATCACAGTCTTTTGAACTGCCTTTTCGCGGCTTTTTTTCCGTCAGGGTGATCCGGGCAATTTCTACTTCGTCAGCTCAAACTTTTCGCTAATTTTTGGGAGAACTTGAAGTTTGTTCGTTGTTCAAAATATGCCATTCTCAAGTTCCGGCGCTAACGTTCAACTGACCTTCACAACAGAGACCATAGTTCTGCTTTTATACTGGATGCCCGCAACTGCCTCTTGTTGGGACTATCAAGGAACTGTCACGGAAACATCCTCTGGTGCGAACTCACAGCTGATGTAATACTAAGAGGCCAGTGCACGTACTTAATGACTGTACTACGTATATATAGATATTTTCATATTCTTAAATGGTATTGAAGGACTTGTAAAACACTATGTTACCCTGTCCCATACAGTTGTTAGCATTGGGGATATTGATACAACTGCAGGCCTTTTAAATGTGGATGTATTACACAGTGTTCAAGTTCTCCTGAGCAGACCACGAACCAATGAGAAGGCACTCCCTCGAGATCAAAAATCATATGATGTCTTAATTCTCGAAAAACGCAGGAAAGCAATGTATTTCGGTCACATATTTCCTACCTCACAAATGTAGCCTGAAACAACTGATTACAGCAGGCCAGGTAGAAGAGGAACGAGGACGTGGGTAGAGAAGATTGTTCAAGATGCGGAACTTCTGACAGTGTTCCGACATACACGATAAGGCAACTCGAACTAGAAAAATTTATTCGAACATTCCATAATGTTCGCCAGCCCTCTGTGAGGCAAGGGCACAGTAGAAGAAGAAGAGGAAGAAATATTGATACAAAATTTGTACCTTTATAAGCATACATGGTTTATCTGCCAATATGCCAATGTCAGGGAAATTTAACCATGTACTTATTTTTATTTCCTACTATGGCGTAATTAGCTTCTTTCCGTATTCAAAAGAGTACGGAAAATGACACTTGACCGTACATGACATTAATGTTGATGCTTTATTACCACATAACTCCATGTACACAATTTATATGTCTTTCATAGCAACACACACACACACACTCACACACACAAGAAAACATCATCATCACTGCACGAGTCAAACAGAGATGATATGCGTCGCGACGTGTCATAATTACTTTCAATTAAATATTTCATTTATAATAAGTAAATTAACAATAGTATGAAATATAATATTGTACTCAACATCCACTAAAGTTTACTTTACTCGTTTCGAAATTTCACTCGTACATTTAAAATACCACTTTCCTAGGCTGTTTCGTAAACAACTATTAACGTACTGTGACACACACATGATAATGGTTTATTTATACGACTCAGATATATTTACTGACAGGTCCTGCATTTAACACAGCCACACTGTTCACAACTTGCGCACAGACTTATAATTATGTACGTCGTACACAGACCCTTGCCGATCCCTTATCGAACTCTCCCTCACTGCACCATGGACACAACGCTCAACAAGAGACTAAACTCCTCATCGACAAGCAGAACAAAACGATAGACTCAGCACCACGGACGGATCATTCACTTCATCGCACTGACTGCACTCAATGCACAGCATGACAATGAAATGAACTAACCTTTGTCACTCAACTGGCTCTCTTCGCTTCCTGAACCTACTGAGCTCGTCCGGTCTCCCTTAAATAGGAAGGTATGTTTATCGAGATACTTCCCGAAATAAGTTCTCTCGACGTGGAATAATCTACTGTAGGTTATCTTCCAGGTGTCATCTAGGGTCATCGGCTCAGAGCGGCTAAGCGGGTACAGCCAATGATTCGGTGATGCCACTTGCAGCTGGGGACAGTCTAACTTCCTCCTTCCTACTTGGAATCAGCATGGTGGCCAAACCGCCACAGTACTATTACTTTCTTGGAGGAAATCGCTATTCCAAACTGTACTCTGTCAAACTTGTAGCGCATGCTGGATATTACTCCGCAGCGATGCACTCTTCAACCTCATTAAGTACAAAGTTTACATAGTTTGTTTCCTCAGCATGATTCTGTAAAACGCTTTCAATGTTTACATGCCATCATAAATATACAGGAGAAGAAATAACGAATTTGTTGGCTTTCGTATTCCGCGCAAACTAATATTGCACAATGTTTATAACACACTCTTCCATTTCCATTCAGCGATGATTACAATGAACGTAACTTAATAGTGGAGTACATAACACTGCATTTTGTACAAAGTTATGATGCATCTATCTACAGTTACATCAGCCGGAAGGAATTGATCATATGCTTATCAATCCGTCGTGACTCACACCTACACACCACGACCACTTGCTCAGTGTGCACACCAGAATATTGAGCTTCTGCTAGAGGAATAATTGTATGCTATACGCAAGTACAGTACACTGATAAATTTGCCTAATTAACACTGCTGTGTTAGTTGATTAAACTTTTATACTGTAGTTATATTTTAAAGAACAAAGAATATATCAATACCTCCGTGAAATGTCTGACCTTTCGACTTGCTACAAGAGAAATCAACTCAAACCAAACCCATTCAAGGCGCAGGTGTGTGCTTTCCACTTCAGACATAGGGAAGTAGCAAGGAAGCTCAACATTAGCTGTGAAGGAGATCGCCTGGAATATAGTTTTATCCCAAAATACCTAGGGGTAACTTCCGATCGCACACTATCTTACAAGACACGTATGAAAACCAAACGAAACGTCTCTACTTGAAATAGCGTACTTCGTATATTGATAGGAGCAAATTGCGGTGTCCACGCTCAGACACTACGTACAACTGCACTAGTTATTTTTTATTCTTCTGCTGAATACGCTAGCACTTTACGGTCTCATTCGGCTTATGAAGAACAAGTGCATATTGCTCTCAGTGAGTCATGCAGAATAATTTCTGGCTGCTTAACCCTGAGTGTGCAAGATAACTTTTAATTCGCAGTAATTTGGTGTTTCAACCCCTATAATCTCCTACCTCCGTGACTTTTTTTTCGCCTTCGCACTCTCTTACGTCGTGCACTAATTCTAACGAGTGACGACTGCTTGTACTGTACATATGTGTGGGACATACAGTTCCCCAGTGTATGGTTAATGAAACAATATTTTTTTGCAGTCAGTTGGGTTTTCATACTTTTTAACTTGTGTTAAGAGTGTTTAAAATCGATTGCCTTGAAAGTGGTGAACAGATTTTACCAGAATCATATAGGTCTGAGCCTATTATCCTTGATGATTCTGTCGGTGCTCTAGACAAATGATGGAAATATACGATGTTGAAGAAGATGATGTGATATATATATTTTTCCTTCGTGCTTCAGATGAACTTATTTTCATGTTGGCAGAAAAATTAATGAAATCTTGGGCATGACGAGGACCGGAAATCCCATCTACATGCAAAAGAATACGCATTTCTATTGCGTAAAATGGTATTTACGATTCCCAGTCAACCAAAATCAGTCAATTTTACGATTGAATATGTAACGACTGTCCAAAGAGTATTAAATTACTATTTTCCAGTAAACGAAAGATATTCGTATGCGAAAATCATATGTTGGAGTTGTGCCCACATTTTGCAAAGTGAACCTTTCAGTAGTACCAAAAACCAAAAGGTAGACATTTCTTTTTTTAAATTTTACCTTTATATTTTATTTCATTACAATAAATTACAGCGCTGTTCTAATTTGTCAGTATATATTCACGTATTGAAAATAATCCCTTTCACTGATTTCACGACATTTTAAAATAAATCATAAGTCGGAATGTGTAAATATACGTCAGTGTCCTTGATATGTACATGTACGCTTCCGGGGTTAAAAAGCTAACACCTGTTTATAAACTATACTCACTGGCAGGCACAGACCCTTCTGGTGTTCGTCATGAATTCATGGCACAAATTGAACGATCAAAGTCAGTCAACCGCCAAGGAGAAGGCTCAAATCAAGGAAAGTATTTGTGCGAAAAACAATCTGAAGTAGTCAGGACACAGTTATGGCAATCCATTATACCACCAGAGTGGGTGAAGGCCAAATAAGGTCTTCCTGCAGGCCACGACACTAACTGAGAAGCCTGAAGATCACTGAAGGGACTTCGGAGTGGTGTGGAGAGATGTAGACTTAATTTACAGAAATGGGGATACCTGCAGGATTCATATCTCAGCGAGTGTGAGAAGAGATAGACAATGATACACCTCCTAAGTACCTGTGAACTGTGTCCATATTCTTGCCCAACGCAAGAGTAAATGGTAAGAAGTGATAGCGCTAAGAAAGTGACCCATTTCTGAGTGAAGTTCATCTGATCTGAGATATTTTTTTCAGTTTATAACTGTAAACTTTTACTGCGTTGTTCAGCATGTTATTGCTTCTGACCCGCATAAATAAATATCTCCGTTTATTAACAATCCCACAGAAAAAGATAGCACATTACCTCACGAACCCCTTGATACCATTTAAAATATGAACTCAGAGTCAGGATATATTTTATCAGATCTGGAGTTATTTGAGGTGGAACTTATATATCAGTGCATGAAATATAACAGAGAATTCTGTGGTATACATTTATCCGTAGTGCAAGTTTCAAATAAATTATACCTTGGCAAGATTAACAAATATTAGCATCTACACTCCGGCATCTTTACAAGTATTTCACAAATAAATGTAACATATACAGGATGAGCAAAACAAAACTGGCCCGGAAAATATTTACTGTAATTAACTCGATCTATCTCCATACATTCAATATACTTACTGTTTAAATTCAATAACAGCACATAATAGTGGTAGATTACAGACTTGGTCAACAACAATTCACTTCACTGGTCCAAAAATAGCCATGATGCTCAACTCCGAAGGAAAAAAGGAAAAGTACTACACAATTCAAAGCAATTTAAATTCTCGACATTTCACCCACTCTGAAATTGTGAGAATAATTTCAGTCACTTTGATATCACAAATAACTTATGCCTGCAAATATCACAAGACCCCTTCTTCAGCACAGTTCCATAGTCTATAACTTAAGAGGAGTATTTTGGATTGGAGACCACTCTGCGACCACTGCGGGTTCTGTACACATGGGGAATGTTATCAGGTGAAGAGGCTTTCGAAACTAAGGGGTCTTCTCGAGTGTCTATCTCCAGAGGGTACAGTCGTTCATTAGGTCTTATCAGTGTTCCATCTTTCAGTCTTAACTTGGCTACCCGAGATACACCGTCCTTGCCAGGAAAGAGCGACATTCTCCTTGCTAGTGAACACTCCATTCTCTTCTGTTGCTCGCAACCAACCAGAACCACATCACCTTCCTTCAAATTCGATGTTGCTTTCCCTTTTCCTGTGGGGCGCTGGATCAGCTGGGACAGGTATTCCTTCCTAAAGCGTTCTATCAGTCTTTGCAACAGCTATTGTCAGTAGCGCAGACGTGCCTGGAACTTATCATTCTCGAGATGATCAATATCTTGCACAAAACCCCCTCCAACATCTTTAAGAAACATTGATGGTGTCAAAGGATTTAAATCCCCAGGATCCTCTGATGCATGAGTCAGTGGGCATCCATTAATAACGGCTTCTAAATCACAAAGCGAAGTCAGTAATTCTTCATAAGTGAGTACAGACTTTCCGAGCATTCGTCTCAACAATTTGCAGTATGGGGATTGAACTTCCACTCCATTTCTTGTAACCTAGATTGTTGTTGAAGTTCTTGGAGATCTAGGCCTTTTAATGTATTGGAAGCCCCATCAAAATTAGTACGAGTGTCAGATCAGCCTGCCAGATGTACGGCCCCTTCTAGCGATAAATCTTCTCAATGAATGAAAGCTTCAGTACTTAATGACGAAACTAGTACCAAATGGATTGCCCGGAAGACGGCACAGGTGTAGAGAACAATCCATACCTCTCAGAAATAATGCTCCTGCCATGTCAAGGCCAACCACTTCAAAAACATTGGGATCCTTTACTCGATCATTAGGTAGAGGGGCAGACTCTGTTTCAGCATTCTTTAGTTTATGACGTTTACACTGCAGACAAGTTGCTACCACTTTCTTTACAGTTCTCCTACTTTGTAATATCCAATACATTTTCCTCAAATAAGCCATTAAAAACTGCAAACCGACATGACAATGAAGTCAATGTTGCTCCATAAACATTTCTTCAAGTATTTTATGTTCCCTAGGTAGCAATAATGGGTATCTGAAGTTCATTAGATCCTCTCTCATCACAATCTTGATCTTCACTGGGATGAGACCTTCCTCGTCTCTGATAACATTTATCCCATTGACGTTATCACCTTCAGCTGGGAATAAATCCGATTACATACCTTTGATTACAATCAGCTCTGCTGCCTTTATTTCTGTTCTCTGGTTAAAGTGCATGTGAATGCGGACATATTACATATCACGAGTTTGAGTCAATAGTGTTTTCATGTCATACTCAGTCTCCTTCATATGTCCATTTAGACAGAATACTCTTGGCCGTTCATCGTAGGTGAACTGTTGTCTTTCGTAATCAATAAGGTACTCCATCACTTTGTACGAAATTCTAGTCTCGACTAATATTGTAAACATACACCTCCAGAGCATAATCTCTCCCTCTCGAACACACAGTACAGAGGGCTGTCCCAAGTTCTATTGCAAGCACCATGTGAAATCCGGAACCCAGAAATGTAACACCGTGCCGTTCTTCTGGTTACCTAGCTACCGATACCTAAAGGGTAAAGTTTGTACGCTCTCGTCATGATTTAAAACTTCCACTGTATTACCTTTCAGGTGAAAGTAGAATTTTCTTTTCTTTATTGTTCTGCTCGGACAATATGTTTCAAGCCACCAAATCAAAGGCTACCAGATACGAAGAAAAAACAAGTGTTGTTATTAGATTGCATTGTGATCTAGAAGTTTGAATTTCGAAGTATGTCCTGAATGTAAAAGGAATGTAACTATTCGTTTTATTTAAAATATTGTAGAATAGAAATAAGTATTTTTCTACCAATATATTTTAATGTATCAAGTTTTAATATTCAGCAAAAAGATGTTTCATTTGGAGAATATCACTGCTGTATGTTTCATACTGCTCGTGACATTATTTTTAAATAATTTCCAATTAAACATTTAAAAAATGAATATTTTCAACCTCAGGTTTGGTTTTCAGTACACAGACACGTAATCTCCTTCTTACGCTTCTTTAATAATAAAAAATAATAATAGTAATAATAATAAATAATAAATAAGTTTTAGTACCACTAATTTAAAGTATTCGAAAACATAGAGGTGATGGAATTTTGTCCTGCAGAAGTGCTCTTACGTACTATACGGCTGCCATATTTGAACATCTTCAAAAATCATCGGGCTAAACCAGAATCGACCCCACCGATATGGGCTCAGAAAACCATCACTATATCGTCTGACCCACTCAGCCATATACTTTAGATTTTCTGTTACGTTAAATGTCTACATATTGTAGACAACGATTACCATGTTAGATACTCACTTGTGATTGATGATGCCCTTGTAGGGGCTTCCTTTGGGCAGCAACATAGCCAGAGACTCACTGAAGGAGGCTTCTTTAACAGGTACTATATTACAAGGAGCTCCCTCCTTCATTTCGTACTCGAGCACTGCGGAGGCGAGGTACGTGCTGCGACTGGTACACAATAGCCGAGTTCTCTCGGAACTGTTCGCAGGGGCCAGATCCAAGTACGGAGCCACCAGAGCCCAATAGATTCGCCGTAGCACCTCATTATTGGAGGCCTATCAACAGAAAAAAACACGGCATAAACTGTCGATCGTTACATAAAACTATTATGTATATTATACTGTATATACCAGGTGGCTCACGGACGCCGTACTTCTATATATATAAAAGCAAGTCGGTCTGGAGCGATGTATATATAAATATTTAAAAATGAAAAAAGACGTGAATTAATGAGACACTTCGAGAAATCTCAGAAATTTCAAACTTGGTACGGGAGAAGCTGATGACCCCAGGATCCCTAGAAAAATCGAAAATTCTCAAAATTCCCTCCAGGGGGCACGCTGGGGGCTCAAATTTTGGGCCCAGCATAAGAACGCAGTCGTCTAATTTATCCAAAACGACAACCCATAGGTTTCGTGGGCTTAAAAATTTTCGGGAATTTCCTAATTTTTATCCCCCGTCCCCCCAAATCAAGATGGTGGCACAACCTGCCAGACGAGGTAGAAAATAGAAATTTGGTAAAATTATAGTTTTTGGTCCTTACCCGACGGAAAAATTCCAAGATGTGCAAATTTTTCACTTTTTACCCCCCAAAGATATCGAAATATGGAGGCAATTTTAATGATTGTGCAGACATTCCTTTTGAGCTATTTGTTGGCTAAACGGTAAGTCGTATCACAAAACGGGTGGCACAATCTCCCTTCAATTCGGAGTGATCTACAACTTTGGTCTATGACATTCTGTCGTATCTCTCTGCCTTATACGTTAGATTTGGCCGTATTTCTGGATTCTTCGTAAATTTGGTGTTTTTTACAAGTATATTTCATTGTTTGACACACTTATATGAAAGATAGGATCATCAAGTTGGGTTCGCACATTGGTACAATCAAGGGCCATATGTGGACCAAATTTCATGATTTTAGCTTATACATAAGTAGGCAAAAAGTAATGTAAAGCGTTACAAATGTACCCTAATTTCACCCTATTCAAATTTTGAACTCAATTTACCCACTAAATAGGGGTGATACGAGGAAATGGTATAGAAAGCAACATGTATAGCGATAAATGAGGCGCCTGATGGCGCAAACCGTTTGTTAATATCATAAACCGTTTAGGAGATATGAATCTCGAAGTGGAAGTCTGCACTTTTCAACGTTCTCATGCTTATCCGTCATCTATATATATAACAGAAAGTCGGTCTAGAACGATGTATATATAAATATTTAAAAATGAAAAAAGACGTGAATTAATAAGGCACTTCCAGAAATCTCAGTAATTTGAAACTTAGTACGGGAGAAGCTGATGACCCCGGGATCCCTAGAAAAATCGAAAATTCTCAAACTTCCCTCAAGGGGCCACGCTGGGGGTCTCAAATTTTGGGCTCAGGATAAGAACGCAGTCGTCTAATTTATCCAAAACGACAACCTATATGTTTCGTGGGCTAAAAAATTGTCGGGAATTTCCTCATTTTTATCCCCCCTCCCCCAAATCAAGATGGCGGCACAACCTGCCAGACGAGGTAGAAAATTGAAATTTGGTGAAATTATAGCTTTTGGTCCCTAACCGACGGGAAAATTCCAAGATGTTCAAATTTTTCACTTTTTACCAAAGATATCGAAATATGGAGGCAATTTTAATGACTGTGCAGACATTCCTTTTGAGCTATTTTTTTGGCTAAACGGTAAGTCATATCACAAAATGGATGGCACAATGTCACTTCAATTTGGAGTGATATACAACTTTGGTCCTGTGACATTTTGTCGTATCTCTCTCCCTTATACATTAAATTAGGTCGTATTTCTGGACTGTTCGTAAATTTGGTGATTTGTACAAGTATATTTCATTGTTTGACACACTTGTATGAATGGTAGGATCATCACGTTAGATGCGCACATTGGCACGATTAAGGGCTATATGTGGACCAAATTTCATGAATCTAGCTTATACATAAGTAGGCAAAAAGTAATATAAAATGTTCAAAATGTACCCAAATTTCACCCTATTCAAAATTTGAACTCAATTTACCCCCTTAATATGGGAGATAAGAAAAAACGGTGTAGAAAGAAACATTTAGAGCGATAAATGGGGCGTCTGATGGCGCAAACCGTTTCTTAATATCATGCACCGTTTAGGAGATATGAATCTCGAAGTGGCAGTCAGCACTTTTCAACGTGCTCATGCTTATCCGTCATCTATAAATATATAAAAGCAAGTCGGGCTGGAGCGACGTATATATAAATATTTAAAAATGAAAAAAGACGTGAATTAATGAGGCACTACGAGAAATCTCTGAAATTTGAAACTTGTACGGGAGTAGCTGATGACCCCAAGATATGGCCAGAAAGTGCGTCTTATCGTACAATCCGTTTTTCGATTTGATGTACCGTTTAGCAGCAGTTATTCTGTAAATGATGGTTTACATCCTTATACTTCCGTATGACGACTATATTCTTTCATTGACGTCGATTTGCAGCTATCTAGGAAGGGTTTGTCTGCCATTGGTATTAAATACATTGCAAATCGATAGTGACTGTCAGAAGGAGGGCTTCTGCTATTGTTCTAAGTCCTCCCCACATCGACTTTGACTGGCAGTAAGAATGGGGTCGTCCTCCATCTCTTCTGCACTATTTTAGTGCATAATTCCCTCCTCGATTCGACTAGCAGAACTCTAGGGAGCGTGCAATTTTTTTTCAAAACTATTTTACCCGATTCTGTTTGATAGTAGGCAAGGGTGCCTTCCATTATAAACAAATTGACCCATCTAAAATGTGACTGACGATAGGCATGGTGGCCTGCTATTATAATGGAATCTCACCAACTCGGTGTGACTGGCAGGAAGCTGACTGGCATTAGAAAATGCGTCTGCCATTATAAAGATAAGAACGCAACTCACTTTTGACTAGCAGTAAGGAAGGTCCTTGCAAATATAATAAAAGTTCCTCAAATGTAATCTGTCTGAAAGTAGGAATTGGGGTCTGCCATTGTAATGAAACCTCCCCAAATCGATTTTGGCCGCGCACTAGGCAATGGGGTCTGCCGTTAAATGAAAACTACCTTCTTCGTTGTGAATTGCAGTAAACAAATGGACTTGCCGTTATCATCGCAATTCCGCAAATCACACTTTCATTGGAAACAACGTCTGTGGATTTCACAATACTAATTCTCGGATAAAGCCAAGACAAACCCAATTTAAAAACCTTATTCACTTCATGTGCACTAATTTACTTCGATATCCGTATACAGTGTAGAGTACCGTAGCGAAGCACGGGTACATTTGCTAGTTCTACTTATAAATGTCCCGCATACATAAGTGATGTGTGGGGTGTCTACCAACTGATTTTAACAGGGGAACTACTGCCAGCGGGCAGGTTACGTCAGAACATGAAGAGATGAGAAACAGAGTCACACTCGCAGCATGTTACTCAGCACGGCCGGTCGAATGCAGCCCTTGCATTAGTAAACATCGTTTTCGAGAGCATAGTTCTAGGCTGGTGTATGGTACAGCCGCATTATATTTTCTGTCTGCATATCGGCAGTAGCTAGTGTGATCAGCAGCGGTGAATACGCAGACATTATTTTAATCTGGACAATCTGGTCGGAATGCAACAGAAGCTCCAAACAGACGTATGCCTTCTACATACGTACTTCAATGAACAGTATTAGTTTTTGTTTCATACATGCATCTCTTCCATCGAGTGGAATGTCTACACGTGTATAAATTAATAAGTTATTAGATTTCATTTACTGCATCTTTGGCGTGTCTACAAACAGTAGCGGCGGTTAGGGGGTGGGGTGAGGAGGGACAGTCGCTCCCCCCCCCTTTCACTTTGTGGAGTACACATTACATTTTCATTCCACTTTAGCCAGCTGGAACTAGGAATTATTTTAAAAAGCTGTTTGTATAAACCTTGTTATCTTATCTGGTAATTCCTTCGTTTATTTTCTTTTATTATTAACAGAATTATTCACGGAAATACGCACAAAATGCTGTTCGTCGCCGCTAACCAATTTGTATAGCACTACGGCAAGTATGATTAGCTGCCACCCGCGGAGGTCCGGGTTCGATTCCCGGCTCTGCCACGAAATTTGAAAAGTGGTACGAGGGCTGGAACGGGGTCTACTCAGCCTCGAGAGGTCAACTGAGTAGAGGTGGGTTCGATTCCCACCTCAGCCATCCTGGAAGTGGTTTTCCATGGTTTCCCACTTCTCCTCCAGGCGAATGCCGGGATGGTACCTAACTTAAGGCCACGGCCGCTTCCTTCCCCTCTTCCTTGCCTATCCCTTCCAATCTTCCCATTCCTCCACAAGGCCCCTGTTCACCATAGCAGGTGAGGCCGCCTGGGCGAGGTACTGGTCATTCTCCCCAGTTGTATCCACCGACCAAGAGTCTGAAGCTCCGGGACACTGCCCTTGAGGCGGTAGAGGTAGGATCCCTCGCTGAGTCCGAGGGAAAAGCCGAACCTGGAGGGTAAACAGATGGTGATGATGATGATGATGATGATGATGATGATGATGACTACGGCAAGTAATGGAGACTTTGCCAGTTCTGTGAGGAAGGGTAGTAGGGGTATATATTGTTTGCCGAGGTCGTGGCCACTGAGTTATAATTCACCCACTTGTCGGCGCATTCATCAATCTGGCTGTCTCTTTAGTGTCTGTTATATTTCTTAGTGAGTATTCAAATACTAAATTACTTTAATTGGATAATCATGCCGTACTTCCATGTAATTATACCGTGCGAGGTGGCGGTGGGGTTACGGGCATGCAGCTCTGAGTTTGCACTCGGGAGATAGTAGTTTCGAATCCCACTGTCAGCAGCCCTGAAGATGGTTGTCCGTGGTTTCCCATTTTCACACCAGGCAAGTGCTAGGGCTATACCTTATTTAAGGCCACGGTCGCTTCCTTTCCACGCGTAGCCCTTTTCTGTCTTATCGTCGCCATAAATCCTGTCTATGTCGGTGCGACGTAAAGCCAATTGTAAAAAAAATTATTCAGTTGAAATCGTATTTCAACAGGAGCCAATACCAACGTTCCTAAGTTATTTCTTTGTGTTATGTTATTTATTAAGTAAATGCCCCGTAGTATGTTTGTGAGACCTGGTGAAAATTTTATTATACAGCATTGAATCAAAATCTCAAAAAAACTATTATTATGAACATGCCTAATCCACGGGGCTGATTAATTACATATAAAAAACATAATACAAATGAAATAATTTAGTCCGGTGAATGTTCGTTCGTTCATATTCTGTTTATCCTCCAGGGTCGGTTTTTACCTCGGACTCAGCGAGAGATCCCACCTCTACCGCCTCAAGGGCAGTGTCCTGGAGATTCAGACTTTGGGTCAGGGATACAACTAGGGAGAATGACCAGTACCTCGCCCAGGTGGCCTCGCCTGCTATGCTGAATAGGGGCCTTGTGGAGGGATGGGAAGTTTGGATGGGACAGGCAAGGAAGAGGGAAGGAAGCGGCCGTGGCCTTAAGTTAGGTATCATCTCGGCATTTACCTGGAGTAGAAGTGGGAAACCACTGTCGGCAGCCCTGAAAATGGTTTTCCGTGGTTTCCCATCTTCACACCAGGCAAATGCTGGGGCTGTACCTTAATTAAGGCCACGGCCGCTTCCTTCCCACTCCTAGCCCTTTCCCGTCCGATCGTCGCATAAGACCTATCTGTGTCGGTGCGACGTAAAGCAACTAGCAAAAAAAGAAAAAATATGTTGTACCCCTACTACCCTTCCTCACAGCACATGCAACATCTCCACTACTTGCCGTAGCGCTATACAATAAAGGAAAGATTTAACATATAAGACAACAAGGCTTGTACAAATAGCCTTTTTTAAACTAATTCCTAGTTCCAGCTGGCTAAAATGGATTAAATGTCATATTTACTCTACAAAGTGCGGGTGGGAGCGACTGTCCCTCCTCACCCCACCCCCTAACCGCCGCTACTGTTTGTAGACACGCCAAAGATGCAGTAAATGAAATCTAATAACTTATTAATTTATACACGTGTAGATATTCAACTCGATAAAAGAGATGATTGCATGGTACAAAAACGAATACTGTTCGGCGAATATGTGTGTAGAAGGCGTACGTCTGTTTGGAGCTTCTGTTGCATTCCGACCAGGTTGTCCAGCTTAAAATAATGTCTGTTTATTCACCGCTGCTGATCACACTAGCTACTGCCGATACGCAGACAGCAAATATAGTGCGGCTGTAGCATAGACCAGCCTAGAACTATGCGCTCGAAAGCGATGTTTACTAATGCAAGGGCTGCATTCGACCGTCCGCGCTGAGTAACATGCTGCGAGTGTGACTCTGTTTCTTATCTCTTCATATTCTGACGTAACCTGCCCGCTGGTAGTAGTTCCCGTGTTAAAATCAGTTGGTAGACACCCCTCACATCACATTTATAAGTAGAAAGTACGGCTTCCGTGAGCCACCTGGTATATAATAATATTATACACTGACTGACAGAGCAAATGCAACACCAAGAAGGAGTGGTTCGAAAGGGATGAAAGTTGGGGGAAAAAAAGAGACGGCACGGACGAATAATTGATGTTTATTTCAAACCGATATGCAGGTTACACAATGCGCACGGCATCGACTCAGTAGGATGTAGGACCACCGCGAGCGGCGATGCACGCAGAAACACGTCGAGGTACAGAGTCAATAAGAGTGCGGATGGTGTCCTGAGGGATGGTTCTCCATTCTCTGTCAACCATTTGCCACAGTTGGTCGTCCGTACGAGGCTGGGGCAGAGTTTGCAAACGGCGTCCAATGAGATCCCACACGTGTTCGATTGGTGAGAGATCCGGAGAGTACGCTGACCACGGAAGCATCTGTGCACCTCGTAGAGCCTGTTGGGAGATGCGAGCAGTGTGTGGGCGGGCATTATCCTGCTGAAACAGAGCATTGGGCAGCCCCTGAAGGTACGGGAGTGCCACCGGCCGCAGCACATGCTGCACGTAGCGGTGGGCATTTAACGTGCCTTGAATACGCACTAGAGGTGACGTGGAATCATACGCAATAGCGCCCCAAACCATGATGCCGCGTTGTCTAGCGGTAGGGCGCTCCACAGTTACTGCCGGATTTGACCTTTCTCCACGCCGACGCCACACTCGTCTGCGGTGACTATCACTGACAGAACAGAAGCGTGACTCATCGGAGAACACGACGTTCCGCCATTCCCTCATCCAAGTCGCTCTAGCCCGGCACCATGCCAGGCGTGCACGTCTATGCTGTGGAGTGTGGAGTCAATGGTAGTCTTCTGAGCGGACGCCGGGAGTGCAGGCCTCCTTCAACCAATCGACGGGAAATTGTTCTGGTCGATATTGGAACAGTCAGGGTGTCTTGCACATGCTGAAGAATGGCGGTTGACGTGGCGTGCGGGGCTGCCACCGCTTGGCGGCGGATGCGCCGATCCTCGCGTGCTGACGTCACTCGGGCTGCGCCTGGACCCCTCACACGTGCCACATGTCCCTGCGCCAACCATCTTCGCCACGGGCGCTGCACCGTGGACACATCCCTATGGGTATCGGCTGCGATTTGACGAAGCGACCAACCTGCCCTTCTCAGCCCGATCACCATACCCCTCGTAAAGTCGTCTGTCTGCTGGAAATGCCTCCGTTGACGGCGGCCTGGCATTCTTAGCTATACACGTGTCCTGTGGCACACGACAACACGTTCTACAATGACTGTCGGCTGAGAAATCACGGTACGAAGTGGGCCATTCGCCAACGCCGTGTCCCATTTATCGTTCGCTACGTGCGCAGCACAGCGGCGCATTTCACATCATGAGCATACCTCAGTGACGTCAGTCTACCCTGCAATTGGCATAAAGTTCTGACCACTCCTTCTTGGTGTTGCATTTGCTCTGTTAGTCAGTGTATATATTTCCCAAGATTGCATCAGTTCACAAATTGTGATTGACCAAGAGGATCCTGAATTCTAAATGGAAGTGAAATCATTAGAAACATACATAGAATTTTGTTCGTAACATTCGAAGCTCTTAATACAATACTCATTTAGAAAGTATATTGTATGTGGCGCTTATAATTGCATAAATCATCTCGTTGAGTTTCTTCTATGACATTTTGATTAGATAAAAGAAAGCATGTTGTAATGCGTTTTCGTATCAAAGAGTGTACCTAGAAGTATTGAAATATCTATATCATGAACTAAGGTCGTGTAAACACGATCCCCGACTATGGATGGCCTTGCTTAGATGAGTTCTATCTATCTATCTATAGCAAATATGTTTATATACCTATCATCGCTTACAGTAATGATGACGCCAACTATAAAGGTACGGACAGATATAATTATATAGCATTCGCAATAAGTTCTCACCTCATTAAATTCACACAAAGTTAAATCATTTTCCAACCAAAAAAAAAAACAACAACAAACCAGAGGATCTATCGACGTTGAGCGAGCAATACCTCGTATCCCACAATACTCTTCCTATCCATTATTTTCCTTAAGAAAGTCACGCCTTCCAGCCTCATATGGATATGCAGCTCAACAGAACAATGTACGTTGCGTTCAATTTCCTGTGCACGATGTAAAGGATAAGGAACCTTATGGTACGATAGTGTAGGAATGTGTATTTTCATGAAGTATTTACGCACTCCTACAGTGTAAAGCATTTAAGATTCATTTTCCTTCACACATTGTCTCAGGAATGTGAACAAAACGAACGTTGTTCTGATGGACTCCATATCCGCGCGCAGCTGGGAAGCGCGACCAGTCTTAAGGAGGAAAATAGATCGGAATAGCATTGTGGGATGCGAGGTATTGCTCGTGCACCGTCGATATGTAAATTTCTCAGCTACACGAAGAAGCATAGAATCATGGATATGATTTTGGTCGTACCGCTGTCAGTAGCCACATACGACGTGCAGGGGGTACAAATAATGCATCTTTTTATTCCATTCACAGGGAACATAAAGAGTTTCGATAAATCTAAAGAAAAATGTAGCTTCATAATCTATGTCTTACAGTATCGCAGCTGATCAAGTACGCAACATTCCCATGTCATGTCACAAGATAGCCCCACCTATCAAGATCTACGTCCGACAAAATGCTCGCTGATTTAGCATACAATCCTGTGGCCATAAATATTCACAAGATATCCTAAATGTTATAATAACAATTCTGCTGTGTTGGGTGTCGATACCGTGTGTAAGGGGTTTTGTTGTGACTTAGACAAAACACCAGTCGAACATGGTGGAAATTGTATATAGAAAGCACAGTTTCTGGCAGACAGTAATAGCGCGAGGAAGTAGATAACGAAGACAGTATAGACAGCTGTCGAACACTGTTTGCCTGGTTACTACGGTGTCGGCATATCGCCCACACAAAATCGTCTGCGCTAAATTGATGACTCTCATTCCAGACAGACCTCGGGCCCCAAAAGCATATCCATCTTAATAATCTATAGGACACGTATCTGGGTGTATATCATTTGCGCTCGAAAATATTACGAATGGTATACTATATTGTTTTACACTTTCTTTTTTGTAAGTCCGGGTATGGTTCACATTTAACTTTTGAAGGTGGTGACGTGTCACTAGTGTCTTGTTCCACCGTTTGGTAGCACCACACGCACGGGGCCAGCTTATGCAATAGTCATAGCCATTTCCTATCAACGCTGTCAGCGTAGGAGCAGACAACATGGAAAGCAACCGTCAGGGACAGCGCTATACGACGTGATTCTATTCGATAGAAGGCGTGAGCACTGCAGAAATTCATTGGCGCTTGATGGCAGTCTGTGGAGAACATGAGCCGTCACGAAAATCAGTTTACAACTGGGAGGAAGGTTGGAAAACAGACTTCATGGTAATGGACCCATGTCTCATCACCAGTCACAAGCCTAGCCATGAAGTCGGCTGGATCTTGATCACAGCGTTGCAAAAGTTCTCTGCACACGTCCACACGCCTCTGTTTTTCGTCTGCAGACAAGAGTCTAGGCACCCACATGGATGACATCTTACCAGCTGCAAGTGGCCGCTGCAGGGTGTTTCGGCTAATTCCTGTGGCTGCCTCTATTTCCGTAAATGTGGTGTATTTGTTTCTTTGGATGGCCTGCACGACCCAGGCAATGTTGGCTGGTGTTGACACTGTCACATTCCTTCCAGAACTGGTTCCCTTCTACACCGACGTGAGCCCTGTTTTCCAACCTTCCATCCAGTTGTAAACTGTTTGCCGTGACGGCGCATGTTCTCCACAGACTGCCACCAAGCGCCGATGAATTTATGTCGTGGTCACGCCTTCTTCCCATAGGAACCAAGTCGTATAGCGTTGTCCCTGATGGATGCTTTCCATGTTGTCTGCTCCTACGCTGACAGTGTTGTTAGGAAATGGCTATGACGAGTGCATTCGTTGGCCCCTGTGTGTGTGTGCTGCTACCAAACGTTGGAACAAGACACTAGTTACACGTCACCACCTTCAAAAGAGAAATGTGAACCATACCCGGGCGTACGAAAAATATGTGTAAAACAATATAGTACGCACTTCGTAAAAAGTTGTGGTTTACGCTTAGAACCCCCGAGAAGTGAACACATCTTTATCGCTCGGAACATTTTCGTTCATTTCTTTATAAATACCCCAGCTGCGCCAGGAATATATTTATCCTCAAAAAATGGCAAAACAAAGCATGTGTAATACTGTGACAATATGTTTTGAGCTTCTCGGTTGTCACTATCTGCTAGGAATGTTTACTGGGTTTGCTGTTATGCAGCACGTGTCGCTTATCTATATATATAACGTTTTAGAGGGCCGGAGTCAGTAAATTTATTTTTTATCATATTTTGATATATTTATTCCTTTTAGGTAAACTCGTGACAATATCAGTGGTTTTGAGCTTTCGTGTCTGTCTGTTTGTTTGTTTGTTTGTTTGTTTGTTCCACCATCACGGGTTTACGGCTGAACAGATCTGGACCAGTCTTCAAATTTGGAGTCTACTTATCCAGGAGCAGATTTGACTTAAAAGTCACTGAATATATTAGGGGTTTATAAGAAGACCAAACGAGCACTTTTTTCAATTTTCTCGTACACTATTGATTTTCTGTAAAATCTGTAAATAATATGTGAAACATCATTTTAAATCATTTTTGTAGTGTATATAATTTCGCTTACTCTTCAAATAACGGAGGAAATTACAATTTTCTACGGATTTAATGCTCTACAGCCATTTACGGGCACCCTCGCAGACTGACAGCGAGTCTACCGGGTGCCATGGTAACGTCTCAGTCTGCTTGTCAACAGGGATGTAACGCAATGCTCCTTTCGTCATCATTCCTGTACACTCATCGTTGATCGTTGGGTAGAAATCGTGAGAGGCGTCAGTCTGCCATTCTGAGGAATATTTGCAGAATACTGTTGGAAGTTACAGTCGCCTTCGAAGAGTGCTAAGCGTGGCTGTTAATATTTTAATAGTACCGCGAAGTGTAACCCATTTTTTCATACTGTAAGGTGTTTTCTAGCATTTGCTATACTATTTGCTTTATGTTGCACCGACACACATAGGTATTATGAAGACGATGTGATAGGAGAGGGCTAGGAGTGGGAAGTAAGTGGTCATGGCCTTAATTTAGGTACAGTCTCAGCATTTGCCTGGTGTGAAGGCATTTACTATAATTGTTACTGTATTTCTCCTCTACTTCCCGTTTATTCACTAATTTCTTACTTCTGACTTGCCTCTTTAGACCTAAGTCATAACACCATTTTCTTATCTGAATACCTGCCATGTCCTCCACTTAAGTATCTCCTCCATTACCATCTCAAAACTCTGTAACTCATATGATCAGAATTTAGTACGGGGCATCTCATTTCTCCAATACATTCACAGGGTATTTACATTGTTTTCCTTTCCGTCTATCGTCAGATATCATCCTGTCTTCATTTATAGTCAACTTTCCTGTCTTAATTTCTGCCTTAATTTCTCCGTTTGTACGGGGAGAGCTTATCTCGTAACCTGGACTTTGTTTTATTTCAGTGATATTTTGCACTATTTCTTTAGTGCATGTTTTCCTTCGCACTCTATGATTTCGCTGATTATGTTACATAGCATACTGTTAACTGGAACTTATTTAGTATCAGGAGATTGGTTGTGACAATTTTAGAGGCATTACCTTTCTCTACGGCCACTGAACATTGAGCTGTCCTTGGAAAATCATCTTTCAAAGTTGAAGAACACCAGTCCACGTCTATGGAGCCTGTGAGTGCTCCTGAATGTGGGGCTGGTTTTTAATGCGGACAGGTTTCGGAAGACATTTAGAGAGTGATCCTGATAGCAGGCCAGGTTCATCTCGCAGAGGGTACGTCATTGTAAATCTAGGACGTATGGGGATGCTTTTAATAATGTTGATTTATGTCCCACGGTTTCCGAAGACGGTGAGGAACCAGGAATTTTGTACCACAAAAGTTAATTTAGGTACAGGTAAATCTAGCGACACGAGTTTTATAGCTTTACACGAGCGGCACTTCTTCACATAGCATCAACCCGAGGCAGGATAAAACCCACTGCCTTGTGGTCAGATAGCCAACGCTCTACTATCTAGCCCATTTAGCCCAGCAAGACAGCTTTAGAGAACGAGTCCAGGCTGTCTAAATATACACTTATGAAGAGTACTGCTCTATATTCAGTGTGTGATTCTGATCGTAAGCCAAAGTTCTGCTCACAGAGGATTAGATAATAACGTTTAAGTGAAACATCTTATAAAACTGGTAGGAATGCCATTTTATTTAAACGAGAAAATCACCAAGGAATATTTACTGGCGTTAGCAGAACGACGAATTAGCTATTCATTGTTAAATGAAATACAGATTGTTCAGCAGAAATAGGGAATATAGCCAGCTCAGTAACCAGAGACCAGTGATAAAGTTCACAAACACTCAAAAGGATACAGATCAAGACTTCCAATTATTGGAAGAAAATTAATCTCAACTTCAACTGAAGTTAGATATCTTACGGTCCCATCATGTGAAAAGCAGCGCAGCATATAACCTCCTCACCGATGACATTCTGCACCTCAAATTACTATATATCTCTAATGGAAGCACGATTCAGAAATAATTTCCTATTTTTTGCAAACTTCATTGAATCCCATGGTTGATTTATCAAAATCCAACATTTCTGTGCCACATACTGTACCACATTTGTGTGAGATACTACAATAATTGTACATTTCATATCACTGGCTGCCCGCATGTGAAGGAGCTTAAGATGACTAGAAGCCATGTTGATCCACGAGAATGTTATTGAGACCGCTGTAACCAGTCGACTATGGGCAAGGTAGTAATGTTGTTGGCTGGATCAGTATGACAAAAGAGGCTTTCCAATGAACGAAAGACTCCTCTACAGAAAATATCCGTCCGTTTCTATTCTTATCAAATTATGTTAAAGCAAGGCGAGATGAACCACTGGCATTTATTTCGTTAACTGACTGATCAGTTCTGGGAAGACATTTTTGCGAAGATAGGGACTGTGAGGTCAGTCTAAATAAGAACTCACGAAAAGGGCTGAGAGATATCTTCACCTTAAGTATATCATGAGTCAGGACAAGAGAGCTTTCTTTTCAAGCGCTTTCACTGGACTTGCGAGTACATGATTGAATTCACTGGGTTAAATGTGTAATGTTCCTGATCCGACGTTTCTATTACAAGTAACATGAATGAACTCTATATGTTGCATCTGTAAATATTCCTGATCCCACATTGCTGTTACAAATATAATGAACCCACAAAGGAGAGAAATGTAATTTAAAACGTTCAGTCACCGAATGATCGTCGCAATATTATTTAACTTGTATTTCACTCGAAGTTGAAAGCTCTCATGGACTTAATAAATGAAGATCAAATATTTGGACAAACTCTTTGTTTTATATCCTTTTTTAGTGACATAAGTGAGGTTTGCTTGTACTCAGCTTTGTTAAAAGTCGCATAATATAGCGCATCAAAGTTGGGTAGAATCAAGGAAGTAGAGGAAAAAAGAAATAAATGATGTGTGATTTAGCGTTTGTGTCCCAATCGGAAGTTGTCCAGAACTTTCAAATTTTTTCCTGATGATGGTCTACAGGAATTCCTTCCAATCGGCGAATATTTTCAAATTACTCATATTCACAGAAGAAGAAGAACAAGGGGACGCCAACAAGCAATTCTTCCTCAATATCCAGTAGAACGATAGAACTAACACGATTCAGTACTTCTGCGACTTTTGAGGACTAATAACCTTTATGAGTGGTAGTATAATTATTTACAAAGTGTTGTGCAGCCCATCGCCTAAGTCATTATTAGTTCTTAACTGAACTACAAAAGGAGCACGCAGACACTGAAACAATACTAAACCAACCATAACTTTTCCAAACAGTGGGAAAATTGCGATGTCGCCGTGAAGAAAATACAGAGTCCCACATTTTAAATATTGTTTCCCAAATTCCAACAATATAAAGTGTACGTAGAGTTATCGGACATAATATAACATTTTACTGCATTTATGAATGTTTTACTCGGGAATTCTCATTCGTTGGGGACAACAGTTCTATGAACTAAATGTATTAGGAAGAATGGATTGGGAAAAGTGTCTTCTAATCAGGGATACTGAGATCGTTGTTAAAATTGTCGTGCGAGAATTAGGACAACTTCCCCACCAGCCGCATTGTGCACTTCACCACCTAAACATCAGGCAGAACTTCCACGTTGAACTGCAGAAGATAGTGGTTTTTGAAACCTGCAGTATTTTGAGGAAAGTGATGGATAGTTACTTGAAGGATCCATAATGGGTAAAAAATCAGGGGATGCATATTATTTCGATCGGCTTGAATATTAATCCCACCTAATGTTACTGAATACCGAGGAAACACGAGGTAGATATTTTCCCTTTGGTGTCAGTCTGGTTGTCTTGTTATCTATCTGTTTGTGTTCCTAAAATTGGAAAACTGCTGGACATATATCAACCAAATTACGTATTTGGAATCTACTTATTCAGGACTATGTTATTAGGTGCATATAACTTGACGTTTTTCATATGGAGCTGAGATTTATAGGACTATTATTCTCAAATATGTTCGTTAACATTCTGTCTATCAAGATATCAACTAACATTTAAGGGTATGTTATTTTCGTTCCGTTATGCCAACGACGGATAATAACGGAGATGCTCGAAAAATTGTATGTTTCTTCCAAGTCCTGTGGGATGCTTGGTGCATGTCACTTGGAGGCGAGTTAACGGGAAGAACTAAAGAGGCATTTTACTCCTTTCGACAGGGCAGATAATAAGGGGGTATCATCAGCATCAGAGCGCCACGCAAGTGGTTAGAAATACCATAATTATCCAAGCTGAGAAACTGGAAGAATTTCGCACAACTTCCGACCAGAACGGTACCCTACAATAAATTAGGAAATCATCCTCATTATCTCTCGACTTTGTCCAGATTTATCGCACTTCACCTTTCTCCACAAAAACCACCCTTCAAATTCCCCTTCATCGTACCACTGAATTTAACAAATCCTTTGTTTGCATTGCATAACGTATCTTTAACGTCTTTAATCTTCACCGTTTCGCAAATAACACTAACTGTACCCAACAAAAGCAGTTCTTAACATCTATCTTTCTGGAGGGGTACGCAAGAGGCTGAGATCAGGCATTCTTGTGTCTAACAATCAGAAATATGTGTATTTCGAAGAAAATTGTTTCTCTGCTTTAGCTTTATATTCTTTAGATCCATGTAGTCCAATATAACAGAAGGGCTTAATGATTTACTTTCTTACTTATTATATAATGTATGTCTTAATCTTACTGGATTTGGTATCTGTATTTTCATTTTTTTTAAGTTTCATGTTTAGTTTAATACTTTAATATGATAACAATTTAGTTACTGTGTTTATAAACCTGTTTTGTATTAGGAGAAGACGCTACATAAAGGGGCTTTTCAGCCTCAGTGGCATGTAAATTATGATCAATAAATTCAAATTCAAATTCCACGCGATTTTGGAAGAAAATCTCAGTTTAACCTGTATTAAACGTGTAAACAGAACCATGTTACTTCGCATAAATTCATGAAGGAAACATGTAATCCATTCAAAATTCACGTGGAAAGAATGGATACAAATGCTAGTTATATAACACTGTATGTACGTTTATATGTAACCATTCCTCTCATGATGTTCATACGGTATAGTGCAGATTCAAGATGTCTTCAGCGACAAAGTTAGAGATTTAGTTTCAGTGAACAGATTTTAGTTTCTTAATGATTAAGTAAACACAGGGTAGAGTGTCTTGGAAATTCTCCGTAAAACTTGTAGGAGAAGGCTCTATCTGAAACAGAATGAGTAATGTTATTTCCTAGTAATGTAAGTTACAGCCATGAAAAATGAAATGGCGTATGGCTTTTAGTGTCTGGATATCCCAGGACGGGTTCGGCTCACCAGGTGCAGGTATTTCTATTTGACGCCCGTAGGCAACCTTCGCGTCGTGATGAGGATGAAATGATGACGAAGACAACACATACACCCTGCCCCCGTGCCATTGAAATTAACCAATTAAGGTTAAAATCCCCGACCCGGCCGGGAATCGAACCCGGGACCCTCTGAACCGAAGGCCAGTACGCTGACCGTGCAGCCAACGAGTTGGACAGTTACAGCCATCAGGTAAGTGGTAACTTATCAAGACTAACTGGGTGAAACGGAAAGCCCTTAATGATTTATCTGAAAGGCCATTCAAACTTAGAACTGAAGTTTAGATGAGTCCAGAATTTGGCAAATTGTTTATCGTACAGAGAGGTATATAATCCCAAATTTACAAGATAATTTTCTTGAAAGACACACACATTTACAACATATGTCTACAGTAAGTAACAAAAATTAAAACTTTTTTTAATGATGAATGTAAATTCTTTAAATATTACAGAATTTTACACCGAGACCAACCTCTGCTACCTTTATGAAAGATAAAAAATATTTTGTTGATGGGAATTTAGAATAGTGTTGTAATTTGTTTCTTTGAATCCGTTTTTCAACCTAGGCCTACGTGTTTGTAGGAATAATCTTTTTTAATTTGTTTTCTGCCTCTTGCCGAACAAATCAACGGATACGTACGAAAACATGTTTCATGAAGTGATTCGAATTTAAAATATCAATTGCAAACATGAAAGGAAATTTGTTGTTGCAGATTTCAAAATAAGGTAAAGGTTATTCTGCCCGAAGGCAGGTCCGAACCTCCGCAGAGGTGTTCCTGAGCCGGAGTTTACGTGCGGTAGGGTGGCCAGTTCCTTCCCGCTCCTCCATTCCCTTACTCCCCCACCAACAGCGCGTGGCAACCCATCCAACTCCTGACCACGCCCAATGTTGCTTAACTTCGGAGATCTCACGGGATCCGGCGTTTCAACACGGCTACGGTCGTTGGCAGATTTCAAAACAGCCATACATAAAGTCATGAATAACTTGTTGCTTTCGTTATCTGTCATAGGCAGTAGGTTTCATTTCGAGAATTGCTTCCATTCCTCGTAATGACCTTGAATAGTTTCGAGAACAGTTGGCGTAAAAGTAAGATCTTGTCTTACTTATATGTGTACATTATTCGACTGTACTCTGAGTGGATTTTATTTTATGACCAAGCCGTCTGGTGGCCATGATCGTCCAGTCGTGAAGTCTATATGGTCCGACACCATGGTTAGTCGGTAGGAGTCTCATTAGTAGAAACATTTTGACCATTAGAATCTTCGCCAGCAGTGTAGAGGAGGTTGCGCAATACAACTTCTGATCACTAGATTCCATGGCAAAAGCCTAGATTGAATTCCATACCTTCCACGGTGTTCACGTGCAGTGAGGGCTTAATATATCGATGTTTATGGCGATACGCCCATCGATGGGGATGTTAAACGTTGAGGAGACTCCTTGCGGTTATTCGACAGGAGTAGGCTATGTGCCAGCACCGGATTTCACCTCCCCTGTATCTAATTACCATCATCCAACTACACTCAGATGCGCATGTCACCCATGGGAGGAACATAGAAATAGGTCTACCTGCTCCAGGTGAATCGAACATGTCCTCGGGCACACCTGTCCATAAAACCAATATGATAAATAAATAAACATCAGCCAAAACGCCTCAAAACACGACGGTGAATGGAGTAAATATTTGGTGAAGGATTTCCATATACAGGATGAAGCGTAATTCGCGCACTCGGGCGTCGCAGCGCGACTCCTCACATGCCAGCAATAAAAAAATGTCTCTCACAAAACTTCGTCCTGCGAGTATATCCGGCAGAAAAAGGACGTTGAAGTGTGGCAATCTGGCAACACTGTAACCACATGTAGAGTAAGTACCTCTGTCGGCACAAATTAGTCGTGCTGTACAGTTAGTGCAGTGGGTAGAGTTTTTGGTTGGCATGCAGGAGGTCGATGGTTCGATCCTGGATTGAGGCGCATTTTTTATTTGCTAATTTCCATCTGACATTACCTACTGTAATACAGTAAGACACCGTTTCTGAGGTTATACGTATCCTACATTTACAACAACATAATAATAGTAATAATAATAGTAATAATAATAATGCATTGAGATACGTACTAAACAGCATGCGGTTACCAGACGCAATGTTGAAAGGCAGAATTATTGGGACCGTGGTGATAACACATACAAATTGTAACCGAGTTTGGACATTATTCGCAGAGCACGTTGCTAGGCCTACTGGTAACGTAAGGCCCTAACGAAATGTAATGGACCTGAACGAGGCAAGAATAATAGTTGGTACTAATCTATGGGTCCGCCTCTGTGGTGTAGTGGTTAGCGTGATTAGCTGCCACCCCCGGAGGTCCGGGTTCGATTCCCGGCTCTGACACGAAATTTGAAAAGTGGTACGAGGGCTGGAACGGGGTCCACTCAGCCTCGGGAGGTCAACTGAGTAGAGGTGGGTTCGATTCCGAACCTGGAGGGTAAACAGATGATGATGATGATGACTAATGTATGGGATCATTGGAGGAGGGTACAAGGAAAACAGGTTTCACATCTAGTAGATGAAGTGGTGCGAATAAATTCACGCCCACGACGTGGAAAGGGCGCCTTTCAAAGCTGACCAATGAAAACGATTGTTCATCCATTTCTAGGATCGTAGTATGTAAGTGCAAATTGTTTCTAGAGGACCCACTGCAATCGCTGTTGACCATTAAGATGCCAGGTACCATACCACCTGGACTACATTTACGAAATAAAAAATATACGCCTCAAACCAGGATCGAACACTCGACCTCCTGCATGCTAACCCAAAACTCTATCCACTGCACCAACTGTACAGTATGACTAACTTCTGCTGACAGAGGTAGTTACCCTACATGTGGTTACAGTGTTGCCAGATTGTTACTTTTCAACGTCGTTTTTCTGCCGGATATACTCGCAAGACGAAATTTTGTAAGAGACATTTTTTTATTGCTGGCATGTGAGGAGTCGCGCTGCGACGCCCGAGTGCGCGAATTACGCTTCACTCTGTATATGACATTCTCTGCACAATTACTTTTTGGCAGTACTGCAACTTTAAGAACGTCAAAAGTTTGCCCTCTTGACATAGCAGTATATGCCATGTCTGAAGACTGGTAAGTTGAAACTTGCACGTTCCAGTGTTTTCACTTGCGCTTTACTGATCGTGATGCAAAATGTCATGCGAATTGAAAATTAGTGCCACTTAAAAGAAAATGGAAGTGTTTTATTTGATAGAGTTAAATCATCTCAAGGGATTATAGCTCTCTTCCTATTTTGAATGTACAGTGCACTGATCGATCGTTAGGAAGCAAAATGGTGGCTTGATTTGTGTACGGGTTTGAGGAGCAAGGAGGGATCACTTCCGGTTCCGTTAGTACTGCCAACTGAATGGAAATTAAATCTGAATTGAATCGATAATATCATCGATCAATATGAATATTCTAAACCCTAGTTATCTTAAGCCAACAACTGTGTCACTACACACCATTATATAACATTTCTCGATGCGAATCTTATTCCTAGAGTGAATTATATAGTTTAGCTTTGCTGTGTAAATAACAACAGTACTAGTACGTAAAGTGTACGCCAGATGTCGCACAGCGATGCATAAGCGATTCATAGTTTGTATTCCAAAAGTTGCCAGTACGAATCTCGAAGATTGCCGAGGTCGACCGATTCAGCACTAGAGTGTAAATCTATCGCTAAAAAGTGCGCAGATAGTATAAACATTAGACGAAACCCTAAATTGAAGCACTTCTGTATAAAGCATCGGTATATAAGTTTTTCCGGTGTATTATTGACATTTATGTTGTTTTGTTGGAAAACGCCAAGGATTTCTTCAATATAATTCAAATTTGCTCCTGATTTGCTATGAGCAGAATGTCGACAAAATCCTAACTGAAAATTGGCACGTTAGCTGTTTGTATAAATAGTGTATGTTGAAACAGAAAGTGTACTGTCAGTGACGTCACATTAGTCGTTACCTTAGGCCTTGATCGCCAAAGGAGTATTCAAGTTTCATTTATTGAATAACATATTCATGATCATTAGCTTTCCGCAAAGGGAAAATTTCCGTTTGAACTGGGGGACTAGCGGCATCAATTTAGCGTTGACAACTTTGCGTGAACGGAAAACTGACTCGTGGTAACCAGGCAACAGTATTCGTCATCTGTCTTCTTCTGCTTTTACGATCTCATTGGACTACTCCAGTCAATTATTTTCTGGTCATCTTATTTAATAAGTTTTCTTCCCGAATTTCCCAGTAGCTTTTCATTCGTTCTGATCATTACTATCCTTCCTAATCTGTAAATACTCTTTTCACTGTATGTCGTTTGTCTATTTTTGTTTTAAATCCTATTTTTATGTTTTTCAGTTTCATTAAGTTTTCTGTTTTGTTTTTGCAAATCGACCAGAGTAATTTTTAGTTCTTCCATATTCTCTCTAATTTCCTATCTATACTAAGTTTTCGATATCTTGTCCTAATGTTATATTATGGCGTTTAAGGACATTCCCTATTTTCGTCTCGTTCAATTTTTCATGATGCCATTCTAATTAATATGACGTATTCACGTCAAATTAACATTGATCAAATGTATACATATAACCTTAAAATATTAGAGCCTTTTAAAAGTAACGCAAGATTAATAAAACGCTAGAAAGTCCTTGTCTGAAGTCATATTTTCTTTCCCAGGTACTGTTTTTCTAGTGATATCTTACATCTGAATTAGTTTCGACAGACTGAGAACCTGAAGGTTGTATGTTACCTTAGTCGAAGCTGAAACCAAAAAATGCTACCAATTTAATACATTTATACGGGTAATTACCAGTCATTAACTAAAAGCTCTATATGTTATTTCATAAAGTAAGGAAATTTGTAGTTTAGAGAGCATTCGCAGTTAATGAGCTTCAAAATAAAATAAAATAAAAGACGTAACTCCCTTTTAAGAATTTAATTGTGCTTGCTTTACCTTAAATATGTCCGGATAGACTGAGCCCCTAGGTAGTAGCAGTGGGTATGTTCCAAGATCTAGCATCTCTTTGAAGTATCTGAAAGGTGGGCTGAATCTCGTATTGGTCAAAATACTGATGAGACTGGCCGAGTAGGAGGCCATCAGGATCATGGTGACGATGTACCACGTGAGGTACACCACTCTGCAGGAAGTGCCAGTGGGGGTGATGTCATTTCCTGTACAGACATGCATTACGTCCTCATTACAGACTGTCATGCGTTTCAACAACTCGTTTTTAATGACTAAAGCACATTCACAATTCTTTGCAACTAGCACTGAGGCCCTTTCTAATTCTGCGTTTCCCATCTTGAAACGTTAACTTTCACCAAGGTAGCCTTACGCCATTTTCATCTCCTCCGGTCATACGACCCTGTCAACGAATCTCGTCTATAGAAACCACTTTACCCATAAGTTAGTTCCCTATATAACGACTGCAAACTTTATCTCACAAACTTTCATCGCTACATCTGGCTGGCCGCAATCGCGTCGCTCCCCGGTTCAGCAAGCATTCAGCATGACCAAGCACACACTGAATGTCTATCCGGCTGCCTGCCCTCCGGCTACGTCTTGGATTTGTTATCCGAGATAGATTTTTATTAGCAAAAAATGAAAAGTAAAGAGATTTTGATTATTTTATAGCCTCGTGAAATGATGTAATCTATTGTTTGTTGTTCAGTGTCATTATAACGTGCTCTTGAAACAATTTACTACTTTACTTTTTTTAACCTTCATGGATTCTCCCAACATTCTTTTCTATTTACCAACCATGGAATCATCTAGAAATTTATTCTATATTTTCAAACTGCTATTCTATTGCTACCACATCACAGTATAGGTCATCTGAGAGTTTGTAATTGGTAGCAGAATCTTTGTAATTATCTTGTTAATTCAAAACAGGTTTCATCAACCAGTGGCGGTCAGTGGCCTATTCAAATGAGTGTGCAACATTTCTCTTTTTTTATATCTCTATCTCTCTCATTTTCAAACACGCAAATAATCATATAAACAGAATAGCAGACTTAACCTTCCATCAGCCGTTGTCACTCCCCCATCTCTCTCTTTCGAATGGTTTAGACCAAATGAAGATGAATTAAGTCCTTCCTATGGTGCATTTTGCTATTAAATTTAGCTACTACCGGAAACGAAGGAGGCACATGGGCAAGTAGCGGGGAGGTAAAGGTTCCACACTGTAAAGCACCTTTCACTCAATTGGCTGATCTAAAAAGTACGAGAATCGCATCTGACTGAGGGTGAGTGCGTAATTAGGTTTTCCAGGAAGTACTGCTCTCTTACGTTAGCCAATGATGGTGAAAATTCTTCGGACTGTGTATAGCCATAATATTAAAGGAATCGTTGTGACATCTAGCGAAGGAAGGGTCCGTTTACTGCTGCTTGACTGGACAGAAGGCAGTAGGGGTATGGTTGCCATGGAAACGTGAGAGAACCCACTACAATCGCCATTGAGACGTGCTTGCTGTTCATGTGGAGTTGCCAAACCTTTCACTTCTCAGATATTGTCGCATGCTACAACAGAACACAGCGGTCTGAACGAACACGAGAGGGAGAAGGAGAAAGGAATGTAAGAACGTGGCAATACCATGCAAGGGCACTACAGAAACCCCTCCCTCCTGCGTTAGCTGTCAGAATGCTTCTCCTAATATTACCGCTATAGCCCTACACCACCTGCTGCAACTCACAAATACGCATGTGCAGAACCTATCTCAGTTCATAATATTGTCTGAACGGAAGGCCTTCATGTTGAGCATTCAGTCAAGGATTAGAAATTTCACCATCATCATTATCATCATCATCATTATAATTATTATTATTAAATGAGTAAAATTTTAAGGTTGAGAACAGGTTATTTCCTGTTTTTAATTTTTGGAGATTTTAATTATCTGTATAACGCAGGATACTAATCAATTTCAAACACACACGTTTTATCCATTAATTCAACAAATCGTTTTAATCATGTCACGGATTTTGAGCATATGAATAGAACAACCCTACTCAGGAACTAAGAAGAAGACAGAGGAGTGGTTACCTTTTTGACACAGAGCGTTGAACACACAGAAGAGAGCTTCCCCCACTGTTTGACACTGCGGTTCCGGCTTGGCTCCTGCCCACTTGCGACCAGCGTGGTAGATGAGCGTCATGCACATCGGGACCGTCAAGGTGAAGAACACCACGTAGCACCACACCGAGCGGTGGAGCGGTTTAAAGAAGCTGCCCCACTCCAAGTCGCGGAGACCGTTATGACCAATGTACACGTACAACCTGCAACACGTTCCTCATTTTGAAAGGGTACTGCAAACCAAACATTCCTTGATCCCAGCAGTCTATCAACAAATAATCGACTCAGTTCTATATTACTATATTTTATAGGTTAATACGAAATCTATTGAAGACTTACATTTCAAATTACACGATTAATCTATATAAATCACGTTGTAGGGCGTCCGCTGTTTGTAATTTCATTTATTTAGACAATTTATCAGTTATTTATCCATCTTAGGTTACTGAAGACCGTATGACTGGTTTTTAGCTTTCGTGTCTGTTCGTATGTCTGTCTGTCTGTCTGTCTGTCTGTCTGTCTGTCTGTCTGTCTGCCTGTCTCTCTGTTCCGCTATCACGGTGAAACGGCTAGATAGATCTCGACCAAACTTCATATTTAGAGAATACTCATCCAGGAACAGGTTTTGATAGGTATATGATTTAAAAATCATGGAACAGACTGGGGTTTATAGGGAGATCAAACGAGTTACTATTTTTTCATACACTATTGGTTTTCTGCAATCTAGAGTATATGTAAAATGTCCCTTAATTTTAAATAATGTTTGTTATCTACATAATTTCACTAACTCTTCAAATGATGCAGAAAGTTACTATTTTTCTGCGAATGTCATGCTCTGCGTTGAGTGATGGACACCCTCGCAGACCGACAACGAACCTTCCCGTTACCATGACGTCTCTGGCTACTTGGCAGCAGGAAAGTAACGTAATGCCATTTTCGTCATCATTCCTGTTAACTCGAGGTTGTTCGTTGGGAAGAAGGCGAGAGAAACAAGGCAGAGGCAAGAAATTAAAGCGGAAAACGGAAGTAGAAGAGAAATATAGTAAGATTTATTACAGCAAATGCCAGAAAACACTTTGCGGTGTGTAATAATGGACTGCACTCCGCGGTATTGTTGAAATATTAACAGACACTCTTAGTTTAGTACTGTTCGAAGACGACTGTAACCTCCAACGGTATTCCGCAAATATCCCGCAGAATGGCAGCTTGACGTCTCTCTCGCCTTCTACCCAACGAACAAACACCAGTTTACAGGAATAATGACGAAAATGGCATTACGTTACTTCCTTGCTGGCAAGACGTTGCCATGGTAACCGGTAGATTCGTTGTCGGTCTATCGGACACTCAGTGCAGAGCATGAAGGCCCTAAAAAAAGAGTATTTTTCTCCGTCATTTGAAAAGTAACCGAAATTATGTACATAACAAATTTAAAATAAAGGGACGTTTTACATATATTCCACGGATTTTACAGAAAATCAGTAGTATAAGATAAGTAAATTGTTCTGGTTTTCCTATAACCCCCCCAGTCTATGCAGTGATTTTTAAATCACGTGCGTATCTAAACCTTTCCCTGGATGAGTATACTCTAAATGTGAAGTTTGGTCGAGATCTAGCCAGCCGTTTCACCGTGATGGTGAAAAAGATGGACAAAGAGACACGAAAGCTAAAAACCACTAATACGGGCTTGCGTTGACATAAAATGGATAAATATCTGAAAAATTGGCAAAACAAACGATATTACAACCAGCGGACCCCCTAAACATTTATTTATATAGGTAAATCGACGTATGTAGCGTTGTTGACAACGCAGTTTCCTAACGTTCAGACGCAATCACCCATCGTCTACGCGGTGAGGGGAGAAAAGAAGGCCCATACAACAATAACGGACACCATCGCTAAATATCGAAAAGCAGAGGTGGGAAGTAATTGAGTAAAAGTAGTCGAATCACTTGTTACCATTTAATTCTAAGTAGTTTTTAGAATTTGTAATCGTTACATTTTACAAAATGTAATTTTTACTTGTAATTCTTTTACCCTCCACAATTTTTTTCTGGAGACCCAACGGGGGATTCCACCTCTACCACCTCAAACACTGTGTCCTGGAACGTGAGATATTTGGTTGGGATAAACTGGGGAGGAGGACCTGTACCTCGCCCAGGCGGCCTCACCTGCTATGCTGAACAGGCGCCTTGTGGGGTATGGGAAGTTTGGAAAGGACAGACAAAGAAGAGGGAAGGAAAGGGCCGTGGCCTTAAGTTAGGTATAATCCCAGCATTTGCCTGGAGAATAATTGGGAAACTACGGAAAACCAGTTCGAAGATGGCTGAGGTGGAAATCGAAACCCCTATACTCAGTTGATCTCCCGAGGCTGAGTGGACACCGTTCCAGCCCTCGTACCACTTTTCATGAGGGTGGCAACTAATCACGCTAACACTACCACCACAGAGGAGGGCTTGAAATTACTTCTTGAAATAAAATTGTAATCGTTACTTTCTAGTAACTCATATACGGAAGCGAAACATAAATTATGATGAAGATAATGTTTTCAGTTCTGTTACTGCAAAACCAGTAACTTCACCAGTTTCGGATGAGGTACTTTCTTGCCTCTGCAGTACTTCCAAAGACATTCCAACGTTCTTCTTAAAATTAAAAACAGGTATAACATTCTCAAGAGTAGAGACGTAACTTCAAGAACGAAGATTCGTATAGTGAAGGCTGTGGTCTTCCCAGTAGCAATGTACGGAAGCGAGACCTGGACAGTAAGAAAGGCTGAGCGTCGAAGAATAGACGCATTTGAACTAAGGTGTAAGAGAAAACTCCTTAGAGTTCACTGGAAGGTCAAATACTCAGACAAAAACTAAAGTACTTCGGTCATATTATGAGAAAACATGATTCACTGGAAAAGATCTTAATGCTGGGGAAGACTGATGGTAACAGGAGAAGAGGGTGACAACGGATTAGGTGGATTGATGGCATCAAGGAAGCCACGGCTCTCAATTTAGAAAGACTTCGGGAAATAGTACACGACAGGAAGAAATGGCGCACTTTGGTCTATGGGGTCACGGAGAGTCGAAAGCGACTAAACGACTAACAACAACAACAACAACAACAACAACAACAACAACAACAACAAATAACTTCAAGTGCCCCTGCAGGGCGTCTTTTCAGTAAATGCAAAAATCTACTTTCCCCTGAAGATGTCGAGGCTTAGGTATGAGAATCCTAAGAAGCAGAGTTACATTCATTTGTACAAAGATGTACAAAAAAAGTGTCTATAGAAAAGATGAAAAATGAAAAATAAAGTGTTCACCGAAGGCTGAATGTAGCAAATACATATGATTGAATGATGGCTACAGCTGATTCCAACATTATTAGAAGTATTTGGGCAATAAGTAGAATGGATAGTGTAGAAAGAATTAAGGAAGGCCCAGTATTCCCTAAAAGAGTTAAAAGGAGATGACCGCGGCGGCTGGCATAAGCAACGTCGAGTGCGTTCGTTGTCGCCTCAAGCAGCTCTTTCTCAGTACTGTGCCCTTTTGATGGCATGTGCGGCGGCGATCCTTTTGTAGATACTTGCCCCGGCTCTTGGACAGAAATTTACTTACCGCACACGTAGAATATTACCTCAGGGCTGGACCGTCCAAATGTTTCCTCGTACCAGCGCCGGCGGTGATGTTAACACCTACTACGGGTCAAGCTAAACTACAAATAACGTAGCCCACACTGATTTAAAAACCAAATGAAAAAATGTTATTGATAAAAACTAAGCAAAATTATGAAGTTAAACTGAAGTTAGAAAAAAATTAAAAGTAACTTTTATATCGTTCAAATGAAAGCAAATGCAATTGAAAAAATAACAATTTCTGTAAATCTGTCCCCTCTCTGAACTCAAGAACGATTGAACATCAACTATAATTAACGAATTCATTACACAAAAAGGAGATAAAATAACTTTAACAGTTAAGGGAATTGACACTATCAATTCCTAAGTCCAACAATGATCAATACAAACGAGATCATTACATACTGTTAAACGAATGAAACCATTTCACCCATGAACACACACTCCATCGTCAAATGAAACATTATTTCTTTTGTTGTCATAACGAACACACGCTATTTATCAAACGGCTGATTTCGTCTGTCATGGCTGTCTTTTAATTTTAATATAATGAAAAATAAAACAATAATTTGTCAGCCATAAAAAATACAAACTTACTCACTGTGATAGTCATTGGACAATTTAACATATCAAATACATGTTTGTTCTGCCATTGGTCGATTGAACTCGCCTTACTACACATATGGAAAATATACCGCTGGTCACTTGATCACTCTTATCTGATGTACAACATTATTCTGTTATGTACGGTGGCGGAAGGTTTCCGCACTCTGAACTCACACTTTGCGGCATTAAATTTTACACTGATTTAATTATTAAGGTCGATTCATTGACATGACATGTTTCAATAGTTACATTTATGGTTTTGACCTACTGTTTACATGCTTTCCATGCATTTCACTAAGATAAAGAGAAATGTTGCAATTTATTGACGATGATCATAGGGCTGCCCTTCCCTAAGATTACTAAAATTCGGGGAATCGCAACGCCCTTGAAAAATGTATATACAAAAATCTACACAAAGCTGCCAACATAGCGTTCACACAAAAACCTAGAATAACAATAAGCACAATAAACTGAATTATAATATCTACATTGAATTATAATAAACACAATTTTACATTCACGCACATTCCTACGCGAGCATGTTAATCTAAGTCATTTAATCAAGTCTCTACTTTATGATCGAATGATAAATAGCACAAGTTACAACGACAAATCCAACACAAGTTATATCACAGTTTATAATATAATCTTACACACGGTTAAAAATTTTATTCTTACATATTTATAGACTCTGAGGTTCTATTGTCGGCAATCACTCCATGCCTTATTATAATAATATATTGAATGCAGCCAAATAGCCACAACAGAGAATATAGAATACATTGATGGGTTACATATTTGCATAATCACTTACAGACATTGTTCTTCTTGTACAGAATTCAATGTGGTACTGTTCACACACGTTTTTCCACATAGTGTGCACTCGCAGTCTATATTTTGGTCATGGAAGTGTTTTGACTTGCAGAGTAGGTGATGAAAACCGTGAACTGCTAATCTTGTAATGACATGTCTTAATTCAAAATTAGCTTTTGTCCACGAGCAATCTATCATTGCCCCTGTGCCATAGAAGTCTGGTTGGACTTCTTCTCCCTTCTCTGTCAGTTTTGCCAGCAGTTTCTCTGATGCACCGGTGTTCGGTAGGGGCATACTTGTCCTGAGATCTTCTACGAGAAATGATTCCCTTGCCAGGAGATATACAAGTCTAGATCGTGTCGTTTTTGATACACCTATCACCTTCTTTATATAGTTCGCTTTCACCCTTTCCAAGGTTGATAGGTTCCTCATTGTTAAATGGGACCAGATAATTTCAATGCCATAAGTCATGATTAATTCCTACGGCCCTTATGACGTCGAGCGACACGGACTTAAGAACTTTACCAAAGGGTGTATGGTCTCTGTCTGTCTTGTTCTGAATCTTGCATTCCTCGTCTCTCTTCAAGGTGTGACCGCTCTTGTTCCGACATCCGCTTTCACGTGAGAAGATTTCAACCGGCATGCCCCAAGTCGGCTCATGAGATTTTATTGGAAACATTTACGATTTTGGGCCAAACCGAAACGTGACTCTAGGCAAGTCTTGGAGATGTACTCTTTGTTGTTGTCCATCCCATGAGACATCTTAACGAGGTTCAAGTTGCAAGGGCCGTCGCTTTGATCCAGGAAGGATTGACATCTCGTCCTGTTGCTGTGGATCTCAATGTCTCTCCGTCAGTTATCACCGCTTGTGTAATCACTACATTGAGACATGTCAGTTCACATGGAGGGTTGGACAAGGTCGTCGACGCATGACAACCCCACAGGATGACCGATATATGACCACCAGTGCATCGCGGCGTCGTTCTTCAGCAACTGCCAGAGATCTGCAAGAAGACATCAGGAGGGTCACTGGAGTCACGGCGTCTGACGAGACAGTAAGGAAACAGGTTAAGAGAAGTGTCCTTACGACTCGACGTCCTGTTCGTGTACCTCGTTCAAGGCAGCAACATCGCGCAGCTCGCCTTCTGTTTGCCCGCACCCACGTCAACTGGCAACTTCACCAATGGAGACCTGTGTTGTTCACAGACGAGTTCCGATTTCCCCTGACACAGCGTGATGGATGTCAACGTGTATGGAGACACCGTGGTGAGCAGTACATGCCAAATGTTGTCCAGGAAGGTGACTGATTTGGACAAGGTTCTATGATAGTGTGGGGTGGCATCAGTATTGATGGCCGTACGGTTCTTGTCGTCGTCCGTGGTAATCTTACCGCTGCAGGATACATCGGGCAGTACTGCTACAGCATGTGTTGGTTGCTGCATACGGTGTTGGCCCTGTATTCGTACCCATGCACGGCAATGCCAGAGCTCATGTAGCGCGCATCAGCAGAGCTGTCCCTCGAGAACTGGACATTCAAGAGATGAAATGGCCAGCAGTGAATCCCGACCTTAATCCCATCGAGCATGTGTGGGATAGGCTTGACAGAAGTGCTCGTGGGTGTCCTGTTCCACCACAGACTCTGCAAGACCTCGAACGGGCTCTCAATGAAGAATGGGACCTGATACCGCAACGTGACCTCCGTCGACTTATACGGAACGTGCCACGTAGGTGCCAAGCTGTGATAAATGCTCATGGAGGACATACACCATACTGAAGCTATTCAGCTGTGATAAAAATCCACCCTGGAGGACTGTTATCACTTTGTTTTTGCCCCTATTTGGACATTTACGTTTGTGTTCTGAAAATGAACGCGAATACATCGATGTTCTTTTGTATATTTCAGCGGTAAAGAATAAAGGTATAGTTGTTAATAGGCCTGGGTGTGAGGTATTGTTTTGTGGATCATGGCATACGTTCAAAAACATATTCCCGTAATTTTTTGAACTGTTATTTATGATCATTTAATTTTCGCAAAAGGAAAACTGATCTTAAAAATACCTATTTGTTTTACTCGAACTGAAAGTCAGGTCTTGTAGTGATGATGGGATAGGAAATGGCTTGAACTTGGGAGGAAGCGGATGTGGCCTTAACTAAGATACAGCCTCAGAATTTTTTCTGGTGTGGAAACGGGTAAACACGGAAAACCATATTCAGGGATGCCGATCCACTACCTCTCGAACGCAATCTCCACAGCTATGTGACCCAAACCGCGTAGCGACATCTCTGTGATTATTGTTTCAAGAGGAAGTACAACTGGTCAACCATCTCCTCTTTACGGGATAATCAGAGAAAAGAATATACGAGGCCAAGTCCTTAAAAAATATCAGGGTGAGGCTAGAAGAAAGGGAAGATCATACACACAGGAAATGACCCTTAAGGTCTCTCAACGCCTCACAAACTGTCAAGTTTGGAAGAAAATAATAGTTGACCAAGCGAGGTCGGATAGGAAAGGCGAAAGTGAGGAGCCCGGTTCAAGTAAGTGGAAACAATATCTGACCCATCTTGGAGCCCGTTATCGTCAAACCACACTCCTAAATTCTGAGCACTGCGGGTTCCACCTTACGTCGCCTCTTTCGGCAAGCTGAGATGCGTGGATGTATTCGAGCGCCCTCATCCATAGGGAATCCTGTGGGCGGGGACAGTAGAATACCACCCACGGTGTCCCCTGCCTGTTCTAAGAGGCGATTGAAAGGGGGCCCCAGGGTCTCTCAACTTTTTAGCGTGAGTTGGAGACCATGGGGTCCTTAGCTGAGGCCCGGCATTGCTTCCACTTACACTAGGCTCCTCACTTTCATCCATCCTATCCGACCTCCCTTGGTCAACGCTTCTTCTTTCCCGACCCCGACGCTATTATGTTTCCGAGGTTTAGGGAGTCTTTCATTTTCATGCCCTTTGTGGCCCTTGTTTTTATTTGACCGATAGCTTCATATTTCGAAGTGTCGGATACCTTCCATTTTTCTCTCTGGTTAGTGTTATATAGAGTGTGGTTGCCTAGTTACACTTTCTCTGAAAACAATAATACCACCACCATCACTACTCATCCATAGGGGTTAGTAAGATCAGCGCATGATTAAAATATAACGCGAATGGAAGACTTGCTATACAATTCTTTAGTAGGATAAGTAGAGGAACGCCTCCTACCCCTCCTAAATTTACCAACATTTGAACTCATTATGTTTAGAGGGACGAATTAAATAACGTGTAGGAGTGGAACAGCTCGTTGATTGATAGGAAAGGTCAGTTTCTGTGCTTCAGTTGTCTTATCTGCTAGCAAAGAAAAGGCGCTGCTGTAGGATAGAAAACATTGCAATTAGTATTTTATCTTCATTTACTCCTAAACATGTGTCAAGCCGTCAGGTGTGATAACACTGAGGAGTAACCCCCCATTTCCTCCATGCGTTTATTCACTGTCATGACAATCAAGATCCTCACGACGCCTATCGATCGGATAATAACTTTATTTTGAAAGTGAGGGTGTTTTCATTTCGTTGTCACATAAACTTATCAGGTACTCCTGCTTTGATATACTGGATGCTTTTAGATTCGATAAATTTGACCATTTTCGATCCCTTAAGTGGTCCGTATTTAATAGGTTCATATAATATACTACGGGTGGTTGTTTGGTCCGCCCTGACAATATATTATCAGTTTCCAATTTTGTACAATGTTTCAACTTTTAGGATAGATTTTCAGCCACAGGGGTAGGCTACTGACCCACAGAGCATTTCTTACTCACCGGAAGAATATCTAATATCTATATATAAGGAGATAAGATAAGAAGACAAAAATGGCCTGGTTCAGCGATGTGGGAAAAGATCTACAAGAGGTGGACATCACACATGCTGATATCCTTGAGCTGAGCCCACTTGAGAAGAAACTTCAAGACCACGTGAGTTTTCAAGCAAAGCCGACGCTGAAAAGAGAGAAGGTGTAAGATGTGGACCGAAGAAAGAAAGGTACAACACTGGCAACGAATACGGGAGTACTGGGAAAATATTAAAACCCAGTTGAAATGACGTGGTCCTTAGTTGGCCAAAATTACACGAATAAATAAATATATAAATAAATAAATAAATAAATAAATAAATAAATAAATAAATAAATAAATAAATAAATAAATAAATAAATAATAAATAAATAAAAATAAATAAATAAATAAATAAATAAATAAATAAATAAATAAACAAATAAATAAATAGATCAATAAATAAATAAATAAATAAAAATTCTTTGAACATTCATTCTAAGTATTAACTATCTTAATAGACCCCAGAGTATTAGAAGTTTACTCCGAAAGATTTCTTCACGTGTCGGAAGCGGACGACACCTATTTCTTACAGTTAAATATCCTTTGTGGATAGTGTTAAGCCTCCCTGGGCCGACTCTCAACATCACGTGGGGGGTGGCTGATGTCGATTTAGGCACGTCTCTTTATTCAAACGAAAACCTCCTGGACCCCTTTTGACTAGGTTTCATGTGACTCGGGCTACATAGACCAGTGGCAACATACGCTGCTTACCGGCTTACCTCCCTAAGCGGAGTCTCGCGCAAGGAAAATGGTAGATACTGCGTTTTCACATTAGTCTCTTGAACTCTCGGTACAATGGTGAAAGTAATCCGTGTTTTGGATCTTCAGGTGATGAATAATGCTAATCGAGATCGTCCTGCATCGTGGGACTCACGTTGTTGCGAAGACATTTGCTAAATGCTCCTGTTTGACAAACCAAAGTTACGGGGTGAACTCATACTCACTTCCTTCTGTTTCATTTCTTCTTCTCTGTGAGAAGTGTAGTAAGCAACAGTATCAGCATGTTCAGGTACTAATTGATGCTATCCGAGATCGTTAATCATTTTATATTATTTTATTTTATTTATTTCCTCTACCACGAATAAAGTAATACGTGGTTGCCAGCCACAAAGGTTTTACGTTGGTAGTTCTATTCCCTGCCCTTCCACCATTGTTATTTAATTTCATTGTTTTTCAAATTCGTACTCTTGTGATCTCTAGGCGGTTTACTACAGATTACGTGCACATAATAACAGCTTTCCGTGTAATCCTAGGCCTATAGTATTTAGTGTAGGTAAGAACTAGAACAACTTGAACCACGATTTTATTGACCCAAGAATAGGGTGTGCTCTACCATTGCTGATGCCGACCCCATGGTGTAGAGGTAGCGTGCCTGCCTCTTACCCGGAGGCCTCGGGTTCGATTCCGGCCAGGTCAGGGATTTTTACCTGGACCTGAGGGCTGGTTCGAGATTCACTCAGCCTACGTGATTAGAATTGAGGAGCTATCTGACGGCGAGATAGCGGCCCCGGTCTAGAAAGCCAGGAATAACGGTCGAGAAGATTCGTCGTGCTGACCACACGACACCACGTAATCTGCAGGCCTATAGGCTGAGCAGCGGTCGTTTGGTAGGCCAATGCCCTTCAAGGGCTGTACTGCCATGGGGTTCGGTATTTTTTTTTTGTTATTTGCTTTACGTCGCACCGACACAGATATGTCTTACGGCGATGATGGGATAGGAAAGGCCTAGGAATTGGAAGGAAGCGGCCGTGGCCTTAATTAAGGTACAACCCCGGCATTTTCCTGGTGTGAAAATGGGAAACCACGTAAAACCATCTTCAGGGCTGCCGACAGTGGGGCTCGAACCCACTATCTCCCGATTACTGGATACTGGCCGCACTTAAGCGACTGCAGCTATCGAGCTCGGTGGTTTGGTATTTTTTCTATTTCTGACGCTGGTTTAAACGGATATTACGTTTGTGTTCTTTGATACGATATCAATGGACCGTCATATTTTGCCAGTGCATGTATACCTTGTCAATAATTTCATACAACCTAGGGCAGGGATGGCGAACCTTTCCCAACTAGTGTGCCATTTTAGGTCTGGATTATTCTCAACTGTTTCTGTGCCACTTGTTATTTTCGTTTGTAATGGATACAACCCCCGCCCCTACTCACCACCGCCACCACTGACTTCCATCACTAATTCCAAATTGTGTTTCATAATATGATATTACATATATATATTTTAAAATACAAAATACATGTGATTGCATGTTTCATGATCGCATTTTCGCGAATACCGCAAAAATACTTCGTAGCTTTGTCATTTATGTTAGGTTCATAACTTGTCTTCACAACGTTCGCTGTAGAAAATGCGTGCTTGCAGGCGTATGATGACCCAAACAAAGTAAGTAGCGCTGTAGCAAGTTTCTTCATGGCCGAAAACTTTTGTGGGAGACTGTTGTACTGTTCAAATATAAGTTCTAAGGCTTCTGGAGAGAGTATTCACCTTCATCAAGTTGTACGAACTTTTTTACCCATACATGCTTTCTTAAAATTCAGTCAACTCCATTTCTAAACTGTCCATATCTAACCACTCAAAAAAAAGAAAAAACACTCATTTGTGCAATATGAGGTTTTGAAATAAAGTGCGATACTTTCTCCATATCTCGAAATTAGGATAATTTCTTGGCAAATATTTGTCTTACAAAATTCACAACAATAAACAGTTACTCACTAGGAATAATTACGCGATGCTGGCAACCACACACTAGCCAAATTTCACTAATTCACTGATATGGGTAAGCGAATAGCTCGTCGGTTGCATCTGACTTTTATTTCACTTGACTTCCGGACCTATGGGTGTTGTAGTGTTGCCATAATTCACTTTCGAATGGAACTAGAATTTAGATATTCGGTATTTATTTCTTAAACCTGAAACACTATGACTATACGATGGACGAGGTATGTATAGTCTATAGTACAAAAAGTACATAAAAATTTTAACATGTGCATGTGGTGTGTCACCGAAATCGTGTTCGCGTGTCACCTAATGACACGCGTGGCATAGGTTCGCCATCCCTGACCTAGGGTGTAGTAGTGGGGACAATTTTTCCTTGCTTTTAACTAAACTGTGAGCAATTTTTTTGACGGTGCCGAATACGGATTTTATATTGTGCTTGCGGAGGACCTTGGCAATACGGCCTGTATTATTGAGGATATCGCTGAGTCGTCTGTCTGGGATTCAGGACTCTATAAATCTGTACATCATTGCAACGATTATCCTTGTGCATGACTTTAAGTGTGTCCATCTCCTTCTGGATTGATGATGACTCACAAATTCGTTTCGCCCGCGTGGTAAGCGGCTCCAGAATGCCCTATTTTTGTGCAGGATGGTGGTGAGAATCTACATGGAGGGAGCAAATTTTTGGGTAGGCTTGTAATAAACGGTTTGCCCAAAGAAGCCGTCCAGTTTCTTTCTTACTAGAACATCCAAGAAAGGAAGGAATCCGTCCGACTCCATTTCCATAGTGAACTTTATTGAAGGATGCTGCTGATTTAGGTGGTTTAAAATTTGGTGAAGTTTCTCAGGACCTTTTGTCCAGACCATAAATGTATCGACAATATACCTCCACCAAATCATCGGTTTGATGGGATCAGAAGAAATAGCCTCAAAATGCTCCATGAAGAAATCAGCCATTACCGGCAAAGTAAACTTCCCATAGTCACATCCATCTGTTCGTAAAATTGTCCATCCTACAAGCAATAGCTTGAAGTCACGCAGTGGTAAAATAGTTTAATAATGTCCTCAGGGAATAGATACCCAATGAGAGATATGATCCAGTCAATCGGCACGTTAGTGAACAAGGACTCCACATCAAAACTCTCCAGAAGCGCATTGTTTTGAAGAGTTATGGTAGACAACTTATTAACGAAATATGGAGAGTCTCTAAAGTATGATTCAGTACATCCTTTAAAGTGTTGCTAAGATATTTTTCCATAACATACGTAGAAGAACCTATCCTCTAACTACTGGTCTGAGGGGAACGTCCTCTTCATACATTTTTGTCCATATAATTATTTATTCGTGAGATAGTGGTTTCGAACCCCACTATCGGCAGCCCTGAAAATGGTTTTCTGTGGTTTCCATTTTCACACCAAGCAAATGCTTGTTCTGTACCTTATTAAGGCCACGGCCGATTCCTTCCCACTTCTAGCACTTTCCTGTCCCATCGTCGCCATTAGACCTATCTATGTTGGTGCGACGTAGGGCAACTTGTAAAAAAAAGACGTTTCCCTACTTTTCTCTTAGTTGATTTTAAAGAAGTTGCACATATATCAATCATCGCTCCTGGTAAATTATTCCTATATCTCATTCCTCTTAGTATAAACGGATATTTGATTCAGTTTTTACTCTTGAATTCCAACTTTACCTTCTTATTGTAATCTTTCGTTCGTGTGAAAACTCCATTTTACTTTATTCGTCTACTAATGTCATTCCAAGCGATATCTCCGCTGACAGTTGGAAACATACTCACGTCTCCTTACTCCCAAGTCTTCCCAGCCTAAAGTGTGCAACATTCTGACAACACTACTCTTTTGTCGGAAGTCACCCAGAACTAACCGTGCTGCTTTCCTTCGGATCTTTTCCAGGTCTCGAATCAAGTAATAGTGGTGAGGATCCCATACACAGGAAATTTCCTTCACAAATATCAGTTAGTTACAATTATTCAGGTAAAACGTGTGAAGAAGATTTACATACCAAAAGAGAAAACATTACTGATACCAAAATTTGTGTGACAATCGAAGGAAAGTTGTACATAATTATAGAATGTAATCAGTAGCTACTAAACACAAGAATGTGATAAATTGTTATATAATTATGTTAATAAAAATGGTAAGTCAACATATGAGTATAATATAAAACGGAAATAGTTTATTTTAACATGAATTCATAACGAATGTAGGATGAAATGTATATATTTTTATCTCCACCTAAGTAACCAAATGGATCCTTATTCTCATCATCTGACACTCTCCCCTCCTATTTCCCTTAATGCTAAGCGAATCAAAACGTCACTGTTAGAACATTGCAAGTATAATTGTAAGGAAGATTTACACACGAATTTCTCAGTGAACTGACGTTTACGGCGTTCAATATCCTAAACTGAAATTAACAATAACAGGGACATAAAAAATATCCAGAGTGTCGCAGGACGAATGGTCAATATTCAGTGATATGACAGGAACGATCATTTGGAGGAAAAAGCATCATATGGACATATGCCCTATTCTTAGCTGTTTCTTTTACATTCAATGTACATTTGTTTCTGTGTTAGTGGTGGGCAGATATGTCTCTTACCCATCCAACTTCTTTAACGTTTTATTCTAGCACAACCTACCTCGTTGCTTCCAATCTCTTTGCTCGGGATGTCTTTCTGCCATTAAACTAGCCAGTTGTCCATGGTGTGTTGTGAGTGAAGTAGTACGAGTGTGTATCATAGATAAGTATCGGTTAACTGTTTGTACTCGCGCTGGCTAAAATACCACACATCTACACTAATGAAGAATATGCAGATATGATGTCCGCTTACGGCTTCTGCCATGTTAGTGCTCCTGCTGTTGTCGAGGAATACAGTCGGTGCTTTCCGACACGTCGAATTCCTGATCGTAGAATGTTTACCAGAGTTTACTGCACATTGCGTGAGTGAAACAGGTATTCTTCCAAGTTTCCATTTTTCTTCTGAACGTGCAGTTCAACAAGCTGTGCTGGAACAGCAACACATTGTTGAAATGGTGCAGTGTAGTCCTACTACCAGCACAACCTTCTAATGAGATTGTTGGTTGTTTGTCTGCCCGTTTTATTTTATTTTATTTTGGTTTTATTTTACACTGACTGACAAAGCAAATGCAACACCAAGAAGGAGTGGTTCGAAAGGGATGAAAGTTGGGGAAAAAACAGAGACGGCACGGACAAATAATTGATGTTTATTTCAAACCGATATGCAGGTTACACAATGCGCACGGCATCGACTCAGTAGGATGTAGGACCACCGCGAGCGGCGATGCACGCAGAAACACGTCGAGGTACAGAGTCAATAAGAGTGCGGATGGTGTCCTGAGGGATGGTTCTCCATTCTCTGTCAACCATTTGCCACAGTTGGTCGTCCGTACGAGGTTGGGGCACAGTTTGCAAACGGCGTCCAATGAGATCCCACACGTGTTCGATTGGTGAGAGATCCGGAGAGTACGCTGGCCACGGAAGCATCTGTACACCTCGTAGAGCCTGTTGGGAGATGCGAGCAGTGTGTGGGCGGGCATTATCCTGCTGAAACAGAGCATTGGGCAGCCCCTGAAGGTACGGGAATGCCACCGGCCGCAGCACATGCTGCACGTAGCGGTGGGCATTTAACGTGCCTTGAATACGCACTAGAGGTGACGTGGAATCATACGCAATAGCGCCCCAAACCATGATGCCGCGTTGTCTAGCGGTAGGGCGCTCCACAGTTACTGCCGAATTTGACCTTTCTCCACGCCGACGCCACACTCGTCTGCGGTGACTATCACTGACAGAACAGAAGTGTGACTCGTCGGAGAACACGACGTTCCGCCATTCCCTCATCCAAGTCGCTCTAGCCCGGCACCATGCCAGGCGTGCACGTCTATGCTGTGGAGTCAATGGTAGTCTTCTGAGCGGCCGCCGGGAGTGCAGGCCTCCTTCAACCAATCGACGGGAAATTGTTCTGGTCGATATTGGAACAGCCAGGGTGTCTTGCACATGCTGAAGAATGGCGGTTGACGTGGCGTGCGGGGCTGCCACCGCTTGGCGGCGGATGCGCCGATCCTCGCGTGCTGACGTCACTCGGGCTGCGCCTGGACCCCTCGCACGTGCCACATGTCCCTGCGCCAACCATCTTCGCCACAGGCGCTGCACCGTGGACACATCCCTATGGGTATCGGCTGCGATTTGACGAAGCGACCAACCTGCCCTTCTCAGCCCGATCACCATACCCCTCGTAAAGTCGTCTGTCTGCTGGAAATGCCTCCGTTGACGGCGGCCTGAAATACTTAGCTATACACGTGTCCTGTGGCACAGGACAACACGTTCTACAATGACTGTCGGCTGAGAAATCACGGTACGAAGTGGGCCATTCGCCAACGCCGTGTCCCATTTATCGTTCGCTACGTGCGCAGCACAGCGGCGCATTTCACATCATGAGCATACCTCAGTGACGTCAGTCTACCCTGTAATTGGCATAATGTTCTGAACACTCCTTCTTGGTGTTGCATTTGCTCTGTCAGTCAGTGTAGTTTGGTTTTGTTAGTTTATTTGTTTTTGGCTGCTGACGTACAGTAGAGTTGGAAGAGGCGGGGATAGGCCTGACCTACCTCAAGCTAAAGTGTTGATTCGGTACGTCTGCACATGTAAAGTAGTGTTAGGTTAGAGGAAGTAAGTTGTCAATGAGACAGTGAAAGATGAGCCGAGTTATGGAATCCGTCTCGGCAGTGAAATATAGGTGTGACAGCCTACATGTAGAGCTAGGTAATCCGCACACATGTGGGTTGTTACAGGAAGGAGTGGTGAGGAAATAACATTGACAGCTTAAAGGGTCTATGAGGTATCGGTTTCCGAGCCTCATGAGACATGTCTGGTCGTGACATCCCAGGGAAGGGTGGTAGCAGTTCCTCACCAGGGGTGATGTCGCGGCCAGACAGATTTAGGATAGATTTAGTATATATTCATGTAGTATAGTAGTTAGTTTAGTTAGGTGGTGTGTTGCATGTGGAGCTGGCGATCCGCCCATGTGCAAGATGCTACAAAGTAGATTTAGAAGTAGTTAAGTAGTAAGTAGTTAGTGTCTAGCTATAAAAATCTGTGAGTGTTTATTTTATTGGAATATTGTAACTGGGCGAAAGCCTGTTATGTTCAGTTCAATAAATTCAGTTCAATAAAAAAAATTCAATTCAGTACTACCAGCACACGGTGACATTCTACACGAACACATGTATGGGGAACATTACATGCAGAAACGTATACCCATTTCGAAACGTCAAAGAATTTGGGTGGGTAAGACACATACGTCTATATGATCTTTCTTGGTTCAAATGATAATTCCTGTCATATCCCTGAGTATTAACCATCCCTCCAGGGACACTATATATTGGCAGTCGTGAGCAGCATCTCGATTTAAACAACGCACACAACTCGAGACTACTTACTTGGAGGATAGCACTACGGAGGTGTAGTCCATGGCCTTCATACGCTGCTCTGTCACCGTAAACCAGTCAGCAGCGACGTCCACTTCACCGGACACCACGAGACCTGCTTGCCCCGTCCAGGTACCGTTGGACGTTTCAGACCCCCACTCGCCGTCTGGTGCATTCATGAACAGACTGGGACTACAAAGACGTTATTTACTAGAACTGTGGACAGCATTACTATTCCTTTACTTAAGAATATATCATGACATTGAAATAACAATGTTATAAATAATATTCACTAATGTACATTTCAGGATCCAAAATTCTTATGGCCTGATATTCGGAGCAAGGGGCAACTTCCCTAGTCAGACATCGACTTTACTACAAAACTTGAAAGTTACATTTTGTGAAACAGAAAAGGAATAGTAATACAGATACTGAGGGACTCTCTATAAATCATTCATTTTCACCTATAATTGAGAACATGATTAACATTCCTCATCCACTGCCTCTGGAAAATGGAAGATAATAACATTAACAATAAATTTCCACTTTTTTATGTTTTCAAACTCTACTGAAAATATAATCTGACTATATTCCGGATTTGAATGATCAACCTCATTGGAAGACGGACGATTTATTTCTTTAATAAATCTCTCTCACTCTCTCTTTCTCTCCCTATCTACACACTTTGAGAACCATGTCTTGATAAATGAAGGAAAAGCGAGTGTAACATTACTGCTTACTTGATGCGTCACCCCAGTTAGAGCCTTAAAAAACGAATTCCCAGTGTGTAATTAGAGGAAAAGCTAGTGTAACATTACGGCTTACTTGATGCGTTACCGCAGTTATAGCCTTAAAAAACGAATTCCCAGTGTGTAATTAGATTCGTTTCGCAGCTCGACACTTGGCGTTGTCACCCATGGATTGTACGGTGGAAATAAATAGTACTCTGCAGAATTATTTTCTGAGTTATTTCAATTAGATACGGAGATTATTAATAGGTTTATAATTTAAAACATTAATCTTGAAGGCTTCTTTAATTGATACTCGTCAAAATAATGTCATGACGAATTTATAAGAGATCGGGACGCTAGCAAACTATCTGACAACACCAATCTGTAAATAATAATGGTAATTACTTTTATTATCTATAGACAGTGCTTTTCTCTGAAAAAAATAAAAGTTCCGGAACTCATCATGTAGGCGCCTATTAGAGTAACTTCCACACTTAGCGGAAAAAGTAGCCGTCCCCATAGTATGAAAAACGTAAAATTTAGCAATTTCCTTAAATGTATCGAACTTTGAAGGGCTAAGTGGCCCGTAAAAGTTTCAAATTGTGAGTCTTGAATATCTCAATCAAACTAAAAACAAATTCTGAAAATTACTTCCGGCCTAAATACAGTTCCAAAAAAAAAAGAAGCCTAAAATCGCTTGTTTATTTACTCGTTTCATTTTTTTATTCAAACCCTAGCCAAAGTAACTTATTTACATAATTTTTCTGTAATGTGTTCCTTGGTTCATTACCCTCAGTTTTTTGAATTTTTGAAAAATGGCCACACCGATAGCAGTTATAAGGGCTTAAGTGAAACTCTGCACTGACTCACATTAGCGCTCGTAGTGGTAGAAAAAGGCAAACTGCTAATTTAATCGTCTGGATAACGTTGATTAAGAAAAGGATTGTCATTTTTAGGAATAAATAAATAATATATTATCATATTTTTATTATATTTTATTTACCTAAGATTCGTAGCGTGCTCGGTTCGCCCGGAAGGACGTGGGTTCGAATCCCCGTCAGGAAGTCGTAAAATTTAAGAAACGAGATTTCCACTTCCGGAGGTGCATATGGCCCTGAGGTGCACTCAGCCTACACCAAAAATGAGTACCAGGTTAATTCCTGGGGGCAAAGGTGGCCGGGCGTAGAGCTAACCACTCTACCCCATCACGTGCCGAGGTTAACAATGGTGGAAGCCTTTACCTTCCAGTCCACCAAGGGCCTTCATAGCCTGTACGGAGGGGACTTTGCTAAAAGAAAAGATTCCTAGCTCGTATCCCTAGGATATTTTCAACATTGAGTTGCTTGCCTGAACAGCTAGAACTCTGGATTTTTAACAATGTGTGCACTGATTTAACTTAGACTAGATTTACTCAAAACTCAGGTGAACACCTGCATGTTGCAGAACGGGTATAGAACTAATTGTCTGACATTGGAAACAATCGGAAAGTGAATACAACTTCCTGTTACGGATGCGTTACGAACATATGAAGCCTATAAAACATAAGAGCATGGTAGCAATTTGCTAGAGTCAAAACTGAAAATTGAATTCGTGAACACAGTGCCATCTGCTGGAATATTTATAATAAATTGCTCTGTCAATAAATCGCAGAACATTTAAAGAGGAAACACGGAAAAAAGGTAGTGCCGGTACTGCGTACCGTTTCATACTGGCATAAAAAACATTGTCTATAGATATCTATTTAGATAAATAGCATAACATATCACAAGGATATCAGTAAATTTGCTTTATGGTTTTAGACAAATCTTGATTTTGACATTAAGCGTCATTTTTCAATTAGAGTTTCAACATTCTTCAAGTGCTGGCAGTTTATGCAAAACTTCAATTTTTTTAAATATTCGATCTGGAAAACCTGGATAACGTTGTCCACACATACCCCTTTAAACCTGAGAATAATGGTACAGTATAACAGCTCCCTCTGCCAACCAATGAAAGTGTATCGGCCTCCAGATATCAAGATTGTGAGTTTGAATATGACAGAGGCAGTTTGATTTTGGGAGGACACAAAAATGTCCAGTTTTTGAGACGCCAAGCTGCCAGAATTTAGTTCCGGAGGAGTAATTTTACGTGCCAGTAAATCTACCGATACGAGGCTGACGGATTTAAGCACCTTCAAATATCAGCGGTCTGAGCTAGGATCGAACCTGCCAAGTTGACGTCAAAAGGCCAGCGCGTCAACCGTCTGAGCCACTCATCCCGGCAAAAGGAATAAATTTTTAAAAAATTAACGCTTTGTACAATTCTGCCTCAGCACCACAGAACTACGAGACGAGATTCGCAAGTTTGGATCGAAGTGAGGTTTGCTTATTGGAATGTCATGAAGTACATATAATTTAATTGACAAAGTTTTAATCCACCTACTCAATTCTATACAATAATTGTGATGCCTATGTATACATTACATTGTATTAGGGGACTAGTTTCGACCCTGTGTGGGTCATCATCAGCCTAAATAAGGTACACTTTTTATTTGTTGATATCCAGGAACAATATTTTGTCGTAAATGAGATACCTTCTCCGCCAATGTTGTGCATAACATATATTCAATATTTGATAGAAGACGTAATAGAACGATATAATTCACTAGAAGCATCTGGTCTTTATATCCATACCGGCATTTTATACCTTATCACCAGGCAATTTTAATGTATAAATAAAGTGCAATATTTCAACCATTATTATAAATAATCGATGTCTTACTATATTTATAGTCTCACTGCAATATGTTGAAACTTGAACATTTTCCTATCTATTGATCAGTACCACGATATAATTTTATCTCACATAACATTTCATACATTTCACCATTATATATATATATATATATATTATCACATTACACATTTTACTCATTTGATTAATTTTATCAATTTACGACAAAATATTATTCCTGGATATTAACAAATAAAAAGTGTACCTTATTTAGGCTGATGGTGACCCACATAGGGTCGAAACTAGTCCCCTAATACATTGTAATGTATACATTATTTTATAGTATTGAGTTGGTGGGTTAAAACTTTGTCAATTAAATTATATGTTCTCATAATTCAATACGGAACCAATATGAAAGTCATAACGTTGGATGTCATGAAGTAGTATATAGAAATCAGCACGATAGTAATGCTCCGTGATCATGAATGGTGTTCGTTTCACGAATCATTTGCGTTTCCTCCAAATGCCTTGAACGTTGCTGTTCAGTGTTATCAATTCCATGTCATTAGTTATTATACCTGTAATATTGAAAGAAGCATTGTGAGGGATATGGCTAGAAGGAGGAGCATTGCACATGCCATTGGACGGTGTTGCCACATTCCTGGATACCTCCCCCCCCCTCCACTCGCTTACGGCCCTCTTTTTCGTTCGTTAAGCCCTCTGTGTCCTGTTACTCAGAATTGAGAGGTTTGGCAAGTCCAAGCACACGAGTAAGCTAGCAGTGGCAATCCCAATACGGTAAGTATATAAATGAAAATGGACTTTATTAATGAGAATCTTAAAACTTGGCAACAGAGGAACTAATACCCAAAAAGTCATGAAAAAGTAAATTGAAAGTTACAAAATCTCCTCAAGGAGTTCGAGTTGGAGGGGGCTCCAATTTGGGTTTCGCAAGCAAAACCAACGTAAGTGTAAGTATCTTTATTCAACCAGTGGTAAACTCTTATTTTCAAAGACAAAAGGTACTTGTGTTTAGGAAAAAGCACATATAATGAAAGTGTTGATTAAAACTATAGCAAATAAATTATTCCCTACTGAATGAATTCTAGCCATTTGATTTGAAGGACGAGATGGGCTTCATTCAAGGGCCATTACATTGGCAATATGCATTTTTTTTACTTAAGTCTTAAAAATCATTGCGATTTGTACATGGTTGCAATGTATATGGCCACTTCTATCTCTATATAGAAATGAAATTATGTTTGCCCGTCTCCCTTCTGCTGGGTAGAATTTTACGAAATTTTGCACAAACATACTCAGAGGGATCTGTCACATGACTATGTTTTTTAGGCGTGCAAATATGTTAACTGCGAAACTGTTTGCGGAAAACGACGTAATAACTTACCGTACTTGTAAACCAGTTTCCATGGTTACGTAGGCGTAGCAATGACGTAAGTTTATTGATATGAAGGTGACAGCCGACTTATTTACTTATTTGGTGGGCATGGTCGAAGTATATTGGCCTGTGTATAGGTTTCCCATATCCTTAGTAAGTTATCTTTCCAAATTGACCTCTAACAGGGCAACTTCAAGAGTGCCAAAAGCTCCAAGGTTGCTGAAATGTCTGATAGAAATAAAATTAAAATTTACGACTTCAGTTATATTTTAGTTTATCATTTTAAAACGCAATAAGAATATGATATTCAGACCACAATGCAACAAACTTCAGTACTCTGGAAAAATAATACGAAGCACATATATGTAGGCTTTAAAATAACCTTGATTTAAAGCATTGCAAGAGTCGCTATACACAAACGTTACAGATTTTGACGTTTATACCCATACAGCAATAACGGCTGGCGGACTATCGGACGAAACTATCCTTACGTCGATCTGTTTTCAGAGCTATTTTTCTGTATGGGAGTGAAAGTTAGGTGGACTCGGAGTATATTATTCCTAAGTTATGAGTAAAAGACATGAAAGTGGCGAGAAAGATTGGTAGTAAAGACAGGAGGAAGAATGGCCTCGAAATGAGGAGATAAAGGCTAAGTTAGGAACAAACTTGACAGATGAAGTATGTTTCAACCAGCTTCCGTGGTGGGGCCATGTGAGGCGAATGGAAGGAGGTAGGTTACCTGGGAGAGTAATGCACTGGGTGTTCTTGGAGGGTAAGAGAAATAGACGATACCTAAGGCGACGATGTTTAGATTGAATGCCCAATTCTTATAACAAACGTGGACCTAAACGACGGTTACATTCTGCAATACTTTGTTTCAAGATATTATATTAAAAATACAATATTTTCAAATTTATTTCAAAAATCGCGAATTGGTTCAAAATAAGAGGGTAGTTGTCAATCACCTCTAAACGATTGCATGAATTAAACCGAAATCTAGTATGGATATACCACAGAATTCTAGTTCAAACGAATGCCTATTCTAATTTTTCAATAATATTTATTTTTTAAGTGGCGGCCATTGATATATAGGCGTTTATTGAACAGGCACATGCTTTACCAATTAAAGCCAAAACAATTGGGAAATGGTTAGCCCATCACTAAATAAAGCACAGCGATTCTATTTAAAATTCAGTTTTCTACAAAGTATTAAATATATATATATATATATTTTATTAACTCCAATGTTAAGGCACGCGTTACAGATCACCTGCCGGCTTAGTGTTATTCGGCTATGTACCGGTACTTGTGTTTTGTTTTTTTGTTTTTTTGCTAGGGGCTTTACGTCGCACCGACACAGATAGGTCTTATGGCGACGATGGGATAGGAAAGGCCTAGGAGTTGGAAAGAAGCGCCGTGGCGTTAATTAAGGTACAGCCCCAGCATTTGCCTGGTGTGAAAATGGGAAACCACGGAAAACCATTTTCAGGGCTGCCGATAGTGGGATTCGAACCTACTATCTCCCGGATGCAAGCTCACAGCCGCGCGCCCCTACGCGCACGGCCAACTCGCCCGGTACTTGTGTGGTTATTGGTAGGTCCTGTTAATTCAGACTGACACCAAAGTGTATGAAGGTGTCTACTTCACACCCCAACGAAGGGTACTAAAATAGATCAGTGACATCGCGAACCATCGGCTCGTAAACTGCGGATACTTTCTGCTAGCTTAACGCATAAAGATGTGCTTCAGACAAATTGTCCAGAGCAACTCCTAAAAGAGCTGTGTGAATACTTGAAATTGAGTTTTGTTCACATTCGTCCAATTTCTTAACACCTGTCTTGGTCACTTTATTCCTAGGTGACGGTAGGGTCTTTCACTAGTAGGAAAATTACAGTAATAATGCGATGAGCAGCAGATATAATACTGGGTCATCGGAAAAGAACACCCATACTTTTGAACCCAAGTGGTTCATGTCATTGGTATAGTTGGACAAAGGTAGAGGTAGAATCTAAATGTGAAGCAAGTAGTATGTCATAATCCAGCTTGCTAAAATTATATCTTCGACAGCGTACGTGTAAAGAACAGCGAATATTGCATCAGAAAGAAGGCGATGGAATCTTCCACTCTAAAGTGATAAACGAGAAATCAAAATGCGACAGAGATATTAAATTAAGTTGGCAGAACTTTCGAACCAGCGAATCACAAGATAGCGCGCGAGGGAAGAATTGAGGCAGCAGCAGGGACACCAATATGAGCACGTTGAAATATAAGCTTAAATCCATAGAAGTGATTATTAAAGACAAATGAGACTTTCACGTAATTAGAAAAATGCAATAGAGATATCCTGGCAAACCTTTTTAATTAGTTATGTGGCTACTGGAAGCAGGGTGTAATGAAACTGGTCCGGGGACTCCCCAGATGCTTGTTCCATGAGGTACGCGGACGGGAGGACGCCGAGCGGTGAAGAGCAACACTCTACTCATAACTTCGGGATTGAAAGGTTCAGATGCGTATTGTGATCGTCGCCGGGAAAACGTATACTGAGCATTTATCGACATAAAGGAACAATTCTGGACTTAATCCGCAGAGATTACTCCCATAAGGGAATTAATTACATTCAAATTGTCTTAGATTATAATTATTACGTGCAAAGTGCCGATAGACTTGTTCGTCAAGTAGCAGTAAACATGGTTAAAGATGAAGTTGCGGGGCACGTTGGAGTCTGATTTACTATTGAATCGCGGATTCTTGCTGGGATAGGATATTAATGAAACTGTTCCGGAGAAGAATGCATTTTCGTGCTTATAATTTGTAGCATAATTAACTTGTATTTTGTTTGTGTGCTCAGTGATTACCAATTGTGTGCGGACATGTACCTATCAATTCTGCCGTACGTGTCTCGAGAACATGGACCTTAAGAGGAGAACTTCTACAGAGGGAAATGTTTCCGTCATGATGGTGTGAGCACCGCATCGATGGGCCGACCTGATGGCTGAGGTGGTGCGTGGTTGAACATGGAGCGAACCGGACTAAGATGAATACATCTGATTTTATCTAATTCTACTACGCATGGATGAGTCTGTTGTGTATAATTGTAAATAATAAGTTCTTGCATGTGATGGTTCTGTTTTATTTGATTTCTAAAATGTAGCAAAGGGCAGGTAGATATAGATAGTTAATTTTGTAGTACTAATGCCTTGGGGGTGTGTATTTTATATATATAATCTGCGTGTGTTAATGTTATTTTGACTTTAGAATATATTCGTAAGTGGGTGTTATGTTATACGATCTTCTGAAATGATATAAGCATGTCTGGTGTTATATGATGTTCTGAAATGATATAAGCGTGTGGTACTGATCTTCTGAAATAATATCAATGTGTGTTAATCTATATATATAAAATAACTTGTCCTGACTGACTGACTGACTGATTCATCATCGCCGAGCCAAAACTAATGGACATAAAGAAATGAAAATTTGGGGATATATTCATATTAAGATGTAGGTGCTCGCTAAGAGAGGATTTTTGGATATTCCGTCGCTAAGGGGGTGAAAAGGGGGGGTGAAATTTTAAAATGAGTGTGTCTATATCTCAAAACTTTAAAAGTTTACAGATGTGAAAATTGGTATTTAGAATCTTCTTTAAAAATAAGGAAACACGTATTTTTTTGTTTTCAGACAATCCCGATAGGAGGGGTGAAAAAGGGTGAAAAAGGGGTTGAATGCCTTTAATCAGGATACCGCTACTTATATCTCAGAAACTGAAGATATTACAGACCTCAAAATTGGTACTTTTGATCTCTTTTAAAAATAAAGAAACACGTATTTTTTTGTTTTTGGAAAATCTAATTAATGGGAGGGTGAAAAGGGGGTGAATTTTTAAAATTAGTGAATCTATATCTCCAAACTTTTAAAGTTTGCAGATGTAAAAATTGGTATTTAGAATCTTCATTAAAAATAAAGAAAGACGTATTTTTTGTTTTCGGAAAATCGCAATAGGAGGTGTGAAAAGGGGTGAAAAAGGGGTTGAATGCCTTTAATGAGGCTACTTATATCTCAGAAACTGAAGATATTATAGACCTGAAAATTGGTGTTTGGATCTCCTTTAAAAATAAAGAAACACGTATTTTTTTGTTTCTGGAAAACCCAATTAAGGGGGTAAAAAAGGGGTAATATTTTAAAATGAGTGTATCTATATCTCAAAACTTTTGAAGGTTATAGGTGTAAAAATAGGTATTTAGAATCTCCATTAAAGATAAAGAAAGACGTATGTTTTGTTTTCGGAAAATCCTAATAGGAAGGGTGGAAAAGGTTGAAAAAGGGGTCGAATGCATTTCATGAGTCTACTTATATTTCAGAACCTGAAGATATTACAGACCTGAAAATTGGTGTTTGGGATCTCCCTTAAAAATAAATACACGCGTATTTTTTGTTTGTGGAAAATACAATTAATTGGGGGGTGAAAAGGGGGTGATTTTTTAAAATGAGTGTATCTATATCTCAAAACTTTTTAAGTTTATAGATGTAAAAATTGGTATTTAGAATCTCCTTTAAAAATAAAGAAACACGTATTCTTTTGTTTTTGGAAAATCCAATTAATGGGAGGGTGAAAAGTGGGTGAATTTTTAAAATGAGTGAATCTATATCTCCAAACTTTTAAAGTTTGCAGATGTAAAAATTAGTATTTAGAATCTTCATAAAAAATAAAGAAACATGTATTTTTTGTTTTCGGAAAATCGCAATAGGAGTGAAAAGGGGTGAAAATGGGTTGAATGCCTTTAATGAGGCTACTTATATCTCAGAAACTGAAGATATTACAGACCTGAAAATTGGTGTTTGGGATCTCCTTTAAAAATAAAGAAACACGTATTTTTTTGTTTCTGGAAAACCCAATTAAGAAAGGGGGTGAAAAGGGGGTAATATTTTAAAATGAGTGTATCTATATCTCAAAACATTTAAAGGTTATATATGTAAAAATTGGTACTTAGAATCTCCTTTAAAAATAAAGAAAGACGTATGTTTTGTTTACGGAAAATCCTAATAGGAAGGGTGGAAAAGGTTGAAAAAGGGGTCGAATGCATTTCATGAGTCTACTTATATTTCAGAACGTGAAGATATTACAGACCTGAAAATTGGTGTTTGGGATCTCCTTTAAAAATAAAGAAACACGTATTTTGTTTGTTTGTGGAAAATCCAATTAATGGGGGGTGGGGGAAATGGGGTGATTTTTTAAAATGAGTGTATCTATATCTCAAAACTTTTAAAGTTTGCAGATGTAAAAATTGGTATTTAGAATCTCCTTTAAAAATAAAGAAACATCTATTCTTTTGTTTTCGGAAAATCCCAATAGGAAGGGTGTAAAAGGGTGAAAAATGGGTTGAATGCCTTTAATGAGGCTACTTATATTTCAGAATCTGAAGATATTACAGACCTGAAAATTGGTATTTTGGATCTACTTTAAAAGTAAAGAAACACGTATTTTTTCCTTATTTGTAAACTCCAAACATTGGGGGGTGAAAAGGGGTGGTGAAGTTTTAAAATGAGTGTGTCAACATCTTAAAACTTTAAAATTTACAGGTGTAAAAATTGGTAGTTAGAATCTCCTCTAAAAATAAAGAAACATCTATTCTTTTGTTTTCGGAAAATCCCAATAGGAAGGGTGTAAAAGGGTGAAAATGTGTTGAATGCCTTTAATGAGGGTACTTATATTTCAGAACCTGAAGATATTACAGACCTGAAAATTGGTATTTTGGATCTATTTTAAAAGTAAAGAAACACGTATTTTTTCCTTAGTTAGAAAATCCAAATATTGGGGGGTGAAAAGGGGGGTGAATTTTTAAAATGAGTGTGTCTACATCTTAAAACTTTAAAATTTACAGATGTAAAAATTGGTAGTTAGAATCTCCTCTAAAAATAAAGAAAAACGTATTTTTTGTTTCCTGTAAATCCTAATAGGAAGGGTGTAAAAGGGTGAAAAATGGGTTGAATGCCTTTAATGAGGATACACATATCTCAGAAACGAAAGATATTACAGAACTGAAAATTTGTATATGGGATCTCCTTTAAAAATAAAGAAACACGTATTTTTTAGTTTTTGGAAAATCCAATTAATGGCGATTAAACAGGAGTGACAAATTGGGGTCAATTTTTTGAAAGACTATATCTACAGAATATCTTGGAAACGTAAAATGTTACAGACGTAAAAAGTGGGTGTTTGGAGTCTCCTGTAAATGTAAAGAATTATAGGTGATTTGTTTTTGGAAACTCCACTTAAGGGGAACTCAAAAGGGGTGAAATTTTAAAATGAGTATTTTTTCAGTATATCTAAAAAAGTTAACATGTTACAGAAGTGAAAAATGGTATTTTTATCTCTATTAAACATAAAGAAACGTGCACTTTTAGTTTTCGCAAATACCACTTGGGTGGTGGTGGTGGTGGTGGTGGTGGTGGTGGGGGGGAGGGGTAAAAGTGACTGAAAATGGTGTTGAATTCTTTTAATTAGGCTACTGATATCTCAAAAATGAAGATGTTACAGACGTGAAAATTGATATTTGCAATGTGCTTTAAAAGTAAAGAAACACTTATTCTCGGAAAATCCAATGAAAGGGGGGGGGGGTGAAAGAATTGAAAAATTAATTGACTTAATTGTATGAGAATACATACATCTAATAAAAACTAAAGTTGTTACAGACGTGAAAATTCGTATTTGGATCTCCTTTAAAAAAAAAAGAAAAACGCGTTTTGGTGGGGAAACCATCTCGGAGGGCGGGAGTGTAAAGGAGTTGAATTCCTTTCTGAGGACACATAAATCAAAAACTGAAGAAGTTAGGGTCGTGATAACTGGTATTTAGAAAATCCTTTAGTATTAAAGAAACAAGTACTTTCCACGGGGAAAATTCACTTGGGGAGGGGGGAGTATTGTGAAATGATGTGAAAAAAGTAAATTATTTTTATGGAGATACTTATATCTCAAAACTGAAGGTAATAGACGTGAACATTGGTGTTTGGAATCTCCCTTAAACATAAAGAAACAAGCATTCTTTTAATTTCTTTTTATTGGTGGGGGGTGGCGGTAAATAAACTGAACGGCGGTGGGGTGTATAAGGAGGTGAGACCAATTGATTTTACTGTTATTAATGTACTTATAAGGATCCTCCGTTGCTCAGGCGGCAGCGCACCGGCCTCTCACAGCTGGGTTCCGTGGATCAAATCCCGGTCACTCCATGTGACATTTGTGCTGGACAAAACGGAGGCGGGACAGGTTTTTCTCCGGATACTCCGGTTTTCCCTGTCATCAGCCATTCCAGCAAGACATAATAGTAATAATAATAATAATAATAATAATAATAATAATAATAATCCGGATCGTCGTCAAATGTGCGGACCGCGCTGAAAACGGCTCCTGGACGGGTAATGACTAAGAATGCAGTCCGGCCGCGGGTTCAGTGCCGCCAAGGCACCCAATATGACACCACGCCGGATCTCCTGAAGGATTTTATCCAGATTAAAAATGATTATAGGAAAGGATGGCAAAGATTTACGGACCCAACTGACCGGGAGGAATACCTGAGCCTAGCCCGGGATGTACAAAATCGATTGCTGGAAAGGGAGATTGAAAAATGTGAGGAAACGTGCCGTAAAATAATAGAAAACCAGTCAGATCGGGAATTTTGCTGGATTCTCGCAGAAAACGAGTCAGATCGCGAATTTCGACGGATTATGTATATAAAACAATAAGCATTCAATTATAAATTTCAGTATAATACCGTAGCGAAGCACGGGTATCTTGCTAGTATTCTAATAATGATAGATGGCATTTAATACATATGAGTAGTTTTGGGGGCATGTTAGTTGTAGTAATGGCATGTTGCATGAGTATTTCCAATCTTCGAGAAAGGTTCATTTATATTGTGCTGCGGATTTGAACCAGCGATCATCAACGACCATTACAATGAATATTTAGAGTCTTCGTTCATCGATATGTTGATTTGATTTTGTCAGGCTAATTATATGTGCTGTGAGTTAATTTTTTTAATATTTCATTTTTAAGTTTATTTTTGAGCCTTGTTTGAGATGGAATACTTTAACACTCAGAACGCTAGTGAGAGAAACTGAACCAACGGTAATGTGGAACGAGATATCGTCAAGTATATTTGAATGTAAATAGATTAAGTGTTCTCGTTGAATAATAGTGTGAATCCTGGTGAGGTTTGAACCAGTGGATATGATAATTGAAGGCACAACAATATGTATTCTGGAATGTAGAATGCAAGGAATAATTTTGGTTATAAGCCCAGTGAAGGTTGTATTTTATGGAATATTATTTATAAGAGATTATATGAGCTTGCCGAGAACACGGAGATATTGTCATGTGATGACAGATAGATCGCTGAGGCGCGAAGGAAATAGATGTGTTTATATTCCATGTTGAGATTTCTCCACTGCTCTGCGTTTTTCGTGTTAAAGAATAAGCCCCATTGAAATAAGGTAATCAAAGAATAGTTACGATGTTATTTATTACTTAACTCAGATTGATCATTTAGGCTACAGCACATAGCTATTTAAAGATTTAACGTCATTTGTATTACTATAATTAGAGGTAGGGATTTCCAGGTCACTGTAATAAAATATCTCAATGAACGTCACTTCGACTCTCGACCAGGTCAATGGACTTGGGATTTCCTGATGGTTATTATTGCTAGATATATTCTGTTGTTATATGTGAATTGTGTTTACTATATAATTTGGCAACGCAAATTTCGATTTGTGGTTATAGTAATTTTTGATTTGTGGATTCAGTTCCATGAGGTTGCTATGTTCCAAGGTAGGGTTTCTATTCCCGCTAGAGTAGATTCAGTGTAGATGTATGATTTTGGGAGATTTTGTTTATTCGTATGACGTAGGGGCCTTCGCTACAGATTGTATTTTATTTAGTGTGAGTATAAATGTAAACAGCTGATTATGTATGTGTGGAGTTTGTATTTTTTTAAATCAGATATTCACACGTAGTAATTGTATCTAACGTACTAGTCAGTCCGCGTTCGTTTCATGATAGTTGTTGTAGATGGAATGTTGTAAGCCACGAGAGATGGTGATATAATAACAACGATTAATGAATTAATGTACAGTAAGAAATGTAATTAAATGTTTGATGAAATGTCACTCGAATTAATTGATACATATAGCAGGGGTCAACTATATTTTGGAATAATGTTATTAAATTAATGATTAATTAAATGGATCAAATCGATTTGTAACATTGATCAATTAACATGGGTTTCAGTCGACCTAGTGAGAGAGAGTGATAATGATTTTTATTTCGAAGTGTTATCATTCTTTTCATTTTCGAATTCGCTTTGCCAAAGTTCTTCTTTCAATAAATTTGTTTGCTAAAAGGGGTTCACATTCAAAATCTTTTTATTATATTCTCTCTTATCCTTCCTGCTCAGTAAGTTAAGATCAGTTTTTTCGAAAACATCACCGGGGATCACCGGTGTACGAACCTGGGATTATAGCCGACGCCCAATATCAGTACGCCGGAAGGGTAGGATCTAGAAATGCTGATTCAGGTAGCATATATATATATATATATATGAGGGTGATTATGGTCTGAAGCTGAAAAGTAAAGAAGGGAAGCCGCTGGTAAAAGTCGTTGTACTAGTTTATTGACCTTCACTAGGTAATATAACTCTCGCTATGAACAGCGCGTCTTTACATGTACTTTATAGCCAGGCCAGTACAATGTGGACCGCCCAGTAGAAAGCTCAGTGCGTCCTTTTTTGTGGATTTCGAATCAAATGTACTTCTTCAATGTAACCGTAAACAGTTAATCAGTGTTGTGATGCGCCGGACAATATATGCAACGCACTGAATGCTCACTTTCCGAATGGTTGAATTGGTAGAAGTAGCCCTATTCCCTGGCCACATGGAAACCCTGAACTCACTGCAACTTACTACTTCTTCTGGGGATATCTTAAGAACATTATTTATGATGAGAATTTACGTGGTTTAGTGCAATTCAGATAAAGGAACACTGCTACCATCGCAACTGTCACTCCAAACATACTCCAGCGTACGAGGCAAGAACCTGATTATCGATTCAATGTTTTGCCGTGTCACTAATGGTATACAAATGTATTACACACATATCTATGTATATACATACCATACCATCCCGCTATCCCTAAAGTGAAAATCTAAGGAGATCGGAGTAAATACGTTTGCCGCCGGCGACATTAAACAATATAAATGAGCGTACAAGGTGACAGAAGTCCAGATTGACATAATAGCAGAATACGAGAATCGCAATGGCCTGTAAAAAACAAGGAAATAGGATCTGGATTATTGAAACAAAACGACACTAGAGAAAAATGAATGACTTTTAAATGGCAATTCCAAGATTCAGACGCACTTGAGCCAATAGGATAAAATACTCTCACTAAACTTCGGAGAAGAAAAATAATATTGATTTAGGGGGTTGTTAATAACAGTAGTCTGTCAAGTTAACGATATCCGCAAAAATAAGAAGAGAGAACGCGTAATTTCACGAAAATTGCAAATTAAGATTGGAAGAAGACAGAGTGTTATACGCGAGTACAATCAATCCGCTCGAAAAGAAGAGAAAGAACAGAACTACGCATTAACTTCAGAGTAATGCATAAAAAGAGATCTAATCTACACCAATTTCATTAGATTACAGAAATGAGAAAATAATTGTTTTTAAAAAAATAGGGAGCAAAGCAAGTAAATTATATAAGGGCTAACATTTAATCAGTTCAAAGGTTGTTAAAGGAAACGTCATCACCGTGTATTGTCTGATACAAATTATATTTTATCCTTGCACGAACGAGCTTGACGACATGGAAGAGTTCTAAGAAGATGAGGAAACGGACTACTCAGAACTGCCCGATCCAGCCGAAGATGATCAACCGAGATCACAGATGACGACAGCAGAGTCAGCTGTTAGCCTCGAGATTCACAGGCAGTAGTTGAGCAGACCAGACCATCCCAAAAGGCGGAGGAATTGAGATAAGTTTGTTGTAATTTTAAAATGTTTGTGTAGTTTGATAGAAAATAATCCTATAGATTACCTGCAAGTGGAATATAATCGTTGTGCCCGATGTAATCATCGAAATCAACTCCTTTAAGATAGCAAGCTCTCGCGATTAACTTATGTGCCAATCTATTTATATTGAAGCAATAAGTGAGAAACCCAAACAGATCCACATCCACCGGAACAATCGAAGCTCAAACCAACCAGCTCCCACCGCCACCACCCAGTCCATACTAATCCAGGCAGTTGCTCCATCCACTCAAACAGACACCGGTTCTGGATCAGATGACCCAAAACAAAGCACACAGAACAATAACACACAGACTAGGAAGAGGCGTAGAAAACCTGCCCTTAAGCCTTCTACACCCACCAACACAGTTACTCAGACTCGAAACCACACACATCTACACTCTTCCATACACATACAGTGCTTTAATTGCCTGAAGTTAAAACGTACCACTGCAGCCTGCTCGGAACCCACCCGCTGCAACAGGTGCGGTGGTTCTCACCGCCACACTGATTGCAAGGTGCCTAGGGACCAGGCGAGTTGCGCCAACTGCCAAGGCAGCCATGCCGCCTCGTTTCCTGGTTGCCCATTCATCAAACAGGCAAACAAACATCAAACTATAAGCATACACAACACGTTAACATAAACAACCTCCCCCCACTATTAAACCTAAAAATTCCACCCCCGAACACCTGCACCCTCATCAACCCCACTCACCCACCAGCCCAGCCACCCTCCTCTATACACTTCTAAAGCTACTAACTCCCGAACACCCACTACCACCCACCATGCCAAGCAGACAACTTATTCTTCATTAACCCACCCCACCCAGCAATACCCTGCCAAGAAACTAAAACCAAAGTCCTAACTTCCTATTACAACCTAACGCCTTCTAGCCTACAAACCACTCTTACAAAACAGTAATCACCACCACTACTGCAGAACTAGAAGCCAACCGGAAACCGAGGCGGTAGCATATTCAAGAAAAGCTGCCCATTAACGATGCTACATACACTCATATAAACACCTGCATACTCTCACTAAAGTTAAAGCACTGTTCACTAAGTGTTAGTCACTGCATTGCGACGTCGGTTAAATCCAACTGCAAACTTCCAAACGCACCTGCGCGTGGTCATTTCTTGGATGGATGACCACCAGGTCTACCGCAGCCGACACACACGTAACTGCTGTGTCAGTGAACACAGAATGAAGAACGACCTCCTGGACAATCACACATTAACACATACAAACACACATTCAGTACATACACATACCGAAAAATCACAACTACAATGACACACAAACATTGCGTATCCATAGTTAAGCAACATCTGGCGTGGTCACTGATTGGATGGGTGACCATACGTCCCCGCACATCAAATGGTTTTAAAAACCAACTAAACTAGTTCAAAATTACACAATAACACACGACTGGTATACACTCACTACAGACCGACAGAGGAGGGCGGCATAGCGCACCGGTATCGGTAGGACACAAACCACCTATCTCCTAAGAGATAGGTGGAACATACAGATATCCAGGGTGCCCTGAATACAATTGAATCTCAGTCTGCCAACAGATTCTATGGCATGTATGAATGTGTTACGGGAATATGTGTAGACCCCAAATCATAATTAAGGTTAATGTAGGTGTCATTCAAAGAATATTGTAGAGGTTATACGCTTTATTATTAAGATTAGTTGTGGAAGAGTAACGTTATTAGACAGGATAAAAGCTAAAAACATGAGAGAGAAGAAATGGATCCTATATTTATTAAGTGTAAGAATAGAAGCAATGATACGTCGAGGGAATGTATTCCTATGACGATGTGAAGGTATTGAGAAGAATTGCGATGTGAAATGCAGTAATAATTATGAAGTAAGAAAGTTGATTGAAGAATAATATGGGATATGTAGTATAAGGAAATGTATCCGTCGTCGAGTGTAAGAAGAAATTGAATATGTTAGGTAATAATTAATACAAGATAGGATCATACTTTTCAACGATTGAATAGTAATTTTTGTCTTCAAGAATATGCATACAACCGTAATGTCAGCATACTCAATCCGAAATAAGACCCATAATAATGGAGTATAGTCACCTGATAACCTCCCTATTATAAACAAATAATAGTATGATACTAGGTTATGATATGTTTAATCATCACATGCAGAGCTACAGTCTTCATAATGAATCAAGTCAAGGTTGAAAGCTATGAAATAAATAATTTCAGTGTCACACGGGAGTAAGTGATCTTATGTAGTAATATAACTTCAGACATTGAGAATTTTCACTATGTTTACTGGCACACATGTAGAAAATGAGCTAGACGTATTTGAACTTGCTAGTGTATTATGTGTATTGGATATTTGAATGTTAGACATGGTATTACTTCTTAATGAATAGTAGATTAATAACAGCGAATCTTAGCTTATATTACAAGAAACTTATTGAATATTCTGAAGCTTAACCAGACAACGAAACCCATGATGAAACTCCGATCAACGAAACAACATACATAAAAACTTTAGGTCATATGTAGAAAATAATTCAATTATGAGAACTAGATTGAAATGTTAAATATTATAATTCCTTGTAAATTACGGTAGACGATACTTCCATTTTCAGCTTAAAATGCATGTTAAAGAATAGGATGCATTTAAAGAGGTTCATTTTGAAAATTGTATGAAGATAGAAGTTAGCCTATTTCAACTGGTCATGAGCGAAAGATGACAAGAAGCAGATGCTACTATATAAATGTAAGAGATCAGCTGTTCAGCAGCATATAATCAATTTGGTAATCATTATGCAAATAAAATTATTATTCTCTTCATATTTTTCTTTCCTTTCTACTGTATATTTTATTTTGTCAATAAATAGTTCTAGTTAAAAAAGAATTACGCGAGAACTTATTTATGAAGTTAATGTTAGAGTAAGGTATATTAGATAAGTTACTGCGTTTCTTTAAGATGGAATGTCACTGTTGATGCGTCGGATGGACAAGTACATCAGGAGGAGTGAAAATGAGTCACGATGTATCGATGCGTCGAAGTCTTTTTCGGATCCCACGTTCAACTAAACTGAAATTTCGATAACCCCCGAGAAGCTGACTGGGAATCTTTTACGTTGACAGACCTGGACGCAGGAAGGACGTAATACATACATCATCATTGTGGACTCTTATGCCTTTCAGCGTCCAGTCTTCAAGCCTCTGTGAATTTACTAAACAACACCACAATCCTCTATTTGTAACTTGCTCTGTGACCTCGTTTAGTTCCATACTTCCATACTTCTTTAAGACATTTGAAAGTAAGTTGAACCATCGACGTCTTGATCTTCCTCTACTCCTCTTACCTCCTTAACTTAGTCCTTTATTCTCCTAGGTAATCTATCTCCTCAATTCACCTCCCATGATCCCACTACCGAGGCCATTTTATGCGTACATCGAGTTGGTCACTTAGCCTTTAAATTATCATTCCGAATACCCTTCTACCATTGTTCCCACCTGTTTGCACCGGCAATCATTCTATCTAATTTCATGTCTGTTACTTCTAGATTATGAATAAGATATCCTGAGTCCACCCAGCTTCCACTCCCGTAAAGCAAAGTTGGTCTGAAAGCAGACCCGTGTAAAGATAATTTCGTCCGGGAGCTGTCTTCTTTCTTACAGAATACTGTTGATCGAAACTGCAAACTCAATGCGTTACCTTTGCAGCTCCTTAATTCAATTTCACTTACAATCCCACCATCGTGGGAAAAATACACGTCCTAAATACTTGAACTTGCCTACTTGCTTCAGCTTTATATTCCGAACCTGACATTCAGGTCTCTTAGGTCTCCTACCAACTGATATCAATTTAGTCTTAGAAAGGCTAATTATTTTCATACCATACACATTGCAGCTATTTTCACTTTCCAAGATATTAGACTGCAGGATTTCAGCGCAAACTGCCATTAAGAAACCTCTCATATTTCCTATTCAATTTAAGACCATAATCGCCTCAATATATTTATCCTACCTGAAACATATTTTTTAAAATTATCGGTATTCTTTTTTGATCACCCTGCATGTGAGGATAGCACAGTTAATTTATTAATATAATTGTTCTCACAAGAGAGTAAGTAAACTAATGAGCTTACCTGCAATTCATGCTGGAATGTAGAATACTCCACGTCCTAGTGAATAGAGGGCAGTCAGGTAAGTTGTAATTCTTTTCGCACCTCTTCAGTAAATCCAACGGCTGCAACAAGAGACATTTTTTACTCTCTAGAAGACTTGATCAAAAGAGATGAGTTTTTGAAAAGTTCTTAGAAGATGAGTTATATGTCTTATTTTGCCAGACTAGTGTTCATCTTGGCCAAAAGACCGTCCACACTAAATATGATACTTTAACGTGTATTGAGTAAAATACACGTTTACACTCTTTTATTATTTATTGTAATTACAGTCGTCGTAGAATGGCAAGACCGATTTTCTAAACCAGTGCTGATAAAGAGTAGCGTTACGAAAATGTTGCAAAGTTTGGGGTGGGAAGACTTGGGAGAAACGAGACGAGCTGCTCGACTTAGTGGTATGTTCCGAGCTGTCAGTGGAGAGATGGCGTGAAATGACATTAGTAGACGAATACGTTTGAGTGGTGTTTTTAAAAGTAGGAAATATCACAATATGAAGATAAAGTTGGAATTCAAGAGAAAAAATGGGGAAAATATTCGTTTACACAGTAGGTAGGAGAGTAAGGGATTGGAATAAGTTACGAATTAATTTCCAAATTCTTCGCAATCATTTGAGAAATGGCTAGGAAGACATGTAGGGAATCTGCCGACTGCCCTAAATGCAGATCAATGTTAACTGAGTGATTGAATACATTATACAGATTTCGTTTAGTAAAACATGGTGTCACCGGGCGAGTTGGCCGTGCGCGTAGAGGCGCGCGGCTGTGAGCTTGCATCCGGGAGATAGTAGGTTCGAATCCCACTATCGGCAGCCCTGAAGATGGTTTTCCGTGGTTTCCCATTTTCACACCAGGCAAATGCTGGGGCTGTACCTTAATTAAGGCCACGGCCGCTTCCTTCCAACTCCTAGGCATTTCCTATCCTATCGTCGCCATAAGACCTATCTGTGTCGGTGCGACGTAAAGCCCCCTAGCAAAAAAAAAAAAAAAACATGGTGTCAAACTTTCTTACGGGAAAATCGAATGATCATAAATATGTCTTGTGTGCTTCTCAGCCATGGCTATCCATAAACGTTTGTTAATTTAAGATGAACGCCTGCCATAGTATATAGCCTGAATGTTTGCTAGGAAACATCTGGAATTGGGAAACTATGAGGATCAGGCTGCAAGAAAATCTTAGAAATGTTTTGAAATATTGCAGGATAAGAACAATGGAAATTAATAATATTTTTAATACTTTAGGGAAACTTTTAATCTGTTTAAACTGGTGGGAGATGATGGAGTGTGTGTAAAGCTTCCTTACGTTAAGCTATATGAAAATAAAAGTAGCTCACTCTATGAGAAGCGACCCTGAATTGAAGGCCTTCGAGGTTAGACCTTCTTTCATACTTTCCCATCATGGTCCAGCTTCGCTGACCGCTGTTCTGCTCCCAGGTCCCGATGGTCTGTGCTTTGAGTGGGCTATCTCTGGTTACTTGGTAGACCTCTGTCAGATACGTCAGTGAGTCAACAACCTGGATCAGGAGTATCTGCGAGTTCAGGGGTACGTAGATATCCCGGAACACAGTTGTGATTGGCGGTGCAGTATTCTCTAGAAGAATTACCCATACGGGATCATGTAGATCATTCCGAGCTGAAACCTAGAATCAAATGGGAGTTAATATTAACCTTTCTGAATACCAGACGATCCTACAGATACCAATACACATGCTGCAAGGTCATTTAACTCACAATCCATATTATTGCTTGAAATATTGTGTCATATTTGATACGTGTGTCTGCTCACTTTCTATTTTTAAATTGAATGTTTATATTAAAAAATGAATGGACATCTTGAAATATTTTAAAACTACCAACCCCATTTAAATGGAATAAAAAACTCATAAGTTACTGTTTTTAGTTTATGTAACAATTTATCACGACACATAAGAATTACGTATAATTTCGTCCGATTCAGTATTTTCACCTCATATTGTTTACTATTGGACCTCATTGATAGCGCTGTGGTATTCTCTGGTCAATGAAACGACTATTTTCAGGCACATCCCCAATGGAGGTGAGCTGGATGTACCATTTTAACCACACGCCGTCCGGCTCTATGGCTATATGGTTAGTGTGCTGACCTTCGGTCACAGGGTTCCCGGGTTCGATTCCCGGCAGGGTCAGGAATTTTAACCATCATTGGTTAATTTCACTGCCACGGGGGCTGGGTGTATGTGCCGTCTTCATCATCATTTCATCCTCATCACGACTCGCAGGTCGCCTACGGGTGTCAAATCAAAAGACCTGCACTTGGCAAACCGAACATGTTATCGGACACTCCAGGCACTAAAAGCCATACGCCATTTCATTTTTACCACACACCCACCAGCCCTCCTGCCATTCTTAAATCTCTGGCAGTAACGGAAATCGAACTCAGGCCTCCAAGGACGACAGTTAATAGCGCTAACCGTTACGCTACGAATGCGGACAGTTGATCATTACACAGTTACAGCCTTCTCTGACTCCGTGTGAAAATAAAACCAATGATGCTATTTGATCTTAATTTGGACTGTAAAGGTTTTAAATAGAAACAACGATGTATACACGTTACTGAACAATACCTCTGCTGATTGTAAAATCCGTCGGTTTCACTTAATTGAGTAGTCTGTTGCAAAACCCGTTATGACCATCGCTCATCAGTTTTGAGGTACGACCACTATCCTGTTATAATGTAGAAGTTACTTAAATAGTGGAAAGAAACTGGAGCAAAATGGCTTTATTCCTTGTTTATTTAATGGTTAAGTTTCATGATAGTGGGGCCATGCTAGGGAAAGATTTGGTTTAGTTGTGTAATTAGAACTGTTGAAACTGAACATTATCTAAAAGGCGTTGTGTTGCTCAGCATTCGACAACCTCAAAGAAATGTGTGGATAGTAACTCGCTTAGCATTAACAGTACCGGAATATCCAGGTTGATCCACTATTATATCCCAATTTTTTATTTCGCTATTATTCTGTCATTGACAATGTTACATGGTTTCTTTCAATTCTATTATGGTCTATGGTCCTTGCCATGTCATATTTCAACGTAGGCACTAGCAATATCAGAAAACAGTTGCAGTCGGGGCGCAATGTTCCTGACAGACCGTTGCAACATGCTACAAACTTTTGTTTATCCCATTGTTTCAACCTGGGCCGGAGTGGACAATGTGCACTTTATGCACGTTGGGGCACCTCCTAATTTTGCATTGATTTCACGAGAATGGCTTTACAGTGCTTTTCCGAACCGCGTTATTGGACGTCGCGGCAATGTCGAGTGGCCAGCGATAAGTCCAGACTTGACCCCATTGGATTTTTTCTGGCAATATTTGAAAGGGAAGGTGTATACCAGAAAACCGCGTGACTTGGACACTTTCGAAGCAGTCATTAGGGAAGAGTGTGCGCGGGTACTAAACGACATGTTGCAACGGTCTGTCAGGAACATTGGGCCTCGGCTGCAACGGTGTGCTGCTAATAGTGGTGCCTACGTTGAAATATGAAATGGCAAGGATCATAGTACTTAATAGAGTTGAAAGCAACCATCAAGCATTGTTAATGACAGGATAATAGTGAAACAAATATAGGGATATAATAGTGGATCACCCTGTAGTTAATGAAATTCTGAAGAGGAGAGAAACTTAGAACAACCTATGCTTTCACCTGCAACGACGAACAACTGAAAATCGTACCATTGCTTAAATGATTGGGAATCACGCTCCGAACAACAGGCTCAACATTCTCACTGCATATATAAGACCAGACGACAAAGTTTCAAAGCTTCATAGTCTGTCTATAGACAGAGCAATGACTCTACTTATAGCTTAAAAATCGTCCAGTAATAACGTATGGCCATAGTTGACTCTCCCAATTTTTTTTTTTTTTTTTGCTAGTTGCTTTACGTCGCACCGACACAGATAGGTCTTATGGCGACGATGGGATAGCAAAGGGCTAAGAATGGGAAGGAAGCGGCCGTGGCTTTAATTAAGGTACAGACCCAGCATTTGCCTGGTGTGAAAATGGAAAACCACGGAAAACCATCTTCATGGATGCAGATAGTGGGGTTCGAACCTACTATCTCCCGAATACTGGATACTGGCCGCACTTAAGCGACTGCAGCTATCGAGCTCGGTCTCCCAAATTTGGGAAGATTGGACAATATAAAAGCTAGATTCTAGAAACGAATCCTTCATGTTTCACAATATACAGAAAACAGATTTACATACAAGTCATTCTTTCTGGTGGACATTAAGTCTACATTTACTGCTGCATCGATTGGCGGTGCTACAAGAAAGACGACAGAAAGCACAACAAACGCCATAAGAGTTCTTCAACATGGAAGTAGTAAAGAGAGAGGCTAACTTCAAATTGCGTCACACACACACACACACACACACACACACACACACACGCGTGTTCCATAGCAAAAGGTGTCTAGACAATGGATTCCACACCCTAAGGGATGATTGAGAACGCCGAATTTGCGGCAAGCCCCGTTCCCGTTAAAATCTAATGCTCCCTCATATTTGACCGAGTCCATTATTCAGATGGGTCGAGTGCATGCTCGGGACAATAGGTTTACGGCTATTCAGGTTCCACAGCGTCGTACGGTAACGTGAGACCCGAAATACAAGTTAGAAATATATCTATACGCGTGTCACAGGAAAGCACGAAGTTCAGGAAATCTATCGTGTACTGTATGTAACACGGAATCTCTATCAATGGTGTTAAATTAATTTCTGAAGTCAATTTTTAGTAGATTTTATTCGATGTAGTACCGGGCGAGTTGGCCATGCGGTTAGGGGCGCGCAGCTGTGAGCTCGCATCCGAGAGATAGTGGGTTCGAATCCCACTGTCGATAGCCCTGAAGATGGTTTTCCGTGATTTCCCATTTTCCCACGGCCGCTTCCTTCCCATTCCTAGGTCCTTCCTGTCCCATCGTCGTCATAAGACCTATCTGTGTCTGTTCGATGTAAAGCAAATAACAAAAAAGCTATATGAAATAAAGCAAAGTAGTGCCAAAGCTCAGAAAAGAATGTCATAAATACCGCTACCTTCCCACCCATTAAGACATTTAAGTAAATTATTACCAAATTAACTAAATATTGGGAAATATCATAAACTCTTTGATATATTTTAGATGTTTAGTTAATTCATCCTCTTCACCGGGCGAGTTGGCCGTGCGGTTAGAGGCACACGGCTGTCAACTTGCATCTGGAAGATAGTGGGTTCGAATCCCACTGTCGGCAGCCCTGAAGATGGTTTTCCGTGATTTCCCACTTTCACACCAGGCAAATTCTTGGGCTGTACCTTAATTAAGGCCACGGCCGCTTCCTTCCAACTTCCAGACCTTTCCCATCCCATCGTCGCCATAAAACCCGTGTCGGTGCTACGTAAAGCCATTAGAAAAAATCATTCTCGGCAATAAAATGTATCTTATTCCCTTATGTATTCTCTCCATTGTTAGTATAGTCTCTATTTCTGAAAATGTAAAAGTATAATGTCCTAGATGTTTACTTTCAATCTTTGTTATTTTATCCTCAGAATGAAAATGTTTCTTACGCTCATTTATGTATTCTTGTTATTAGATTTTGTATATTAATTATTAATTATTCCAATTCGAATTAATTATTTACGTTACAGTGGCTGTTAGTTACAGCCGAAGGGACCTCTGGTCCTACTTGTAATTAATTTAAAATAAATACATTTCTTCTTCTCCTTACCACCTTACGGAGTACGTCAATAGAAGGCATCCTCTCAGTGCATTTGCCAAAGACTGGTGAAAAATTGTGATCCATTTTTATCTATGGATATTACATGTATGTGATACTTGTGTAGATATTCTATTATATTACGTGTGCACGTTGTGCTCAATTAATTAGTTAATGCTATTGTTTATTAACTCTTTCGTTGTCTAAAACTTTATAACTATTTGCCGGACTGAGTGGCTCAGACGGTTGAGGCGCTGACCTTCTGACTCCAACTTGGCAGGTTCGATCCTAGCTCAGTGCGGCCGTATTTGAAGGTGCTCAAATAAGTTGGTCTCTTGTCGGTAAATTTACTGGCATGTAAAATAACGCATGCGGGACTAAATTCCGGCACCTCGTCGTCTTCGGAAACCGTAAGAACTAGTTAGTGAGACGTAAAGCAATTATTATTATTACTATTATTATTATGATGATGATGTTGTTACTATTTTTCACGTGTATTTCAATTTAAAATTAAATATTATGTGATGCTAAAATATCAAGAGTGCCTATTTCTGCTATTGGCCGCATAGAAATTGTGACATTGCTGATGATGTCAGTTGGATCTCACCACTCGTTTTGGAATGAGTCAGAGTGATGTGTCGAGAGTTGGAAAAAGTTAAGGGAGACACAAATGATTGCTTACCGGCAATGAACGGGATCCTTACGCAAAATAATTCGCAGAGAGGATGGGTATTTATTGCTTTCAACACGCCGTGGGCCCACTGCTACTACTACCTCATTCCGTCAGGATCTTCGAAGAGCCACCGGAGTGTATGCATCAGATGTGACAGAGCGAAATCAGCTGAATGATGAGGGACTGATATCAAGTAGGCCAGTACCAAAAGTTCCTCTAAAACCGTACCATTGTGCAGTTAGTGGGAAGAGGGCAACAACTCATACCCCATGGTATTGGGAGCAGAGGAAACGTATCCCTTTTTCTGCTGACATCACCATTAGATTGCACCCATACTTGAGGAGCATTAGCCCTTCATGATCGAACGCCATGAGCACCAAAGCAGCAAGAGTTTTTTTTCTTTTTTGCTAGTTGCTTTAAGTCGCACCGACACAGATAGGTCCTATGGTGACTATGGGATGGGAAAGGTCTGGAAGTCGGCAGCCCTGAAGATGGTTTCCCGTCGTTTCCCATTTTCACACCAGACAAATGCTGGGGCCATACCTTAATTAAGGACACGGTCGCTTTCTTCCCACTCCTAGGCCTTTCCTATCCCATCGTCATCATAAAACCTATCTGCGTCGGTACGACGTAAACCAAATAGTAAAAAAGAATATATACCACCGACACGATGCCTGGATTCGTTTTCTTTTATCTCAACGCTGCAATTTATGACAGAACATCACACGATGGTCTCTTACCTTAGCAAGATAAGCACGCGTCTTCTCTAAACTCTTCATGATGACCACCAATGGTCTGCCGCGCTGGACACCTCCCCTCGCGTAAGATGAAGGAACATACTCCTCACTCAGTCGCTTCCTTACATTTACCAAGTAATTTGTCAAACTCCATGCTGAAAGTAGCCCAAGATCGTTAAATTATTGCGTCTGTTATGTAGTTTTAATTTTATTAATTAGTGCTGTGGATTTTAATCGATTAATCGAGCAAATTAATCGATCAATTTCCGTCATACAGTTAATATGTTAAAACTATTAAATCTTTAATCGATTTGATTAAAATTAATCGTTGTAGTTCACTTGTCTTATTGCAAGGCCAAGAAAAAGTCTGACATTTTTCGTCTTACTAAATTGTACTCCAAATAAATGAGTGGTGTTGTTCCATAATACTGGGAATTCTTCATCCAAGGAGAAGATTATGAGAGTAGAGAAGGTTTGTTAAGAAGGACGCCATACTTTTTAGTGAGGACTCAGTTAGTGTAATTTTAAAGCTTTTCAGTCTCTCGTGCACTAAATATAACACTTAAAATATTTAAACATACCTGTAAAAAAGTTTCGCTCTTGAAAGGACATCGTCGGATTCTGTCAAATCACTCTTTTTTTATGAACATTGATTAAAAATATAGGAACATTTATTTTTAAATTCTGCTTATGCCTTTCAATACTTGAAAGTTAGAACTCATTTAATTAAGTGAAGTGCTCCTATAATACGCCCTCTTGTCGTTGCTAGTTCAACAAAGAGTGCGAGGTGGTGTAATACTCTGTCATTTGCGGGAGGCTGGTTGGCTAGTTTATTAGTATCTTTTCGTTACGTTATGATCCGGTTGATGTCAACGGCAACTAGATAGCCCATTAAATGCTCATTTAACAACCCTTATGCCATTTCCAAACCAATTAAAATACGATACTAATAATAATAACAAAACACTAATACCAATTATAACATTAATCATAAAGATAAAACTACAATTCAAAGTGGGCGTTGACATTGCTGCTTTTGATTTTATCTGAACGTGGTGAAACATTTGTGGATGATTCTGAAAATTTGGCAGCGCTGGGGTTCGCGGATAATATCGCTCTGGTACCTGAAGATGAGTATTCCCCTGTAATTATGCTAGACATGATTAATCAATATCTTATTCAATTTAGCCTCTAAATGAGTCTCCAAAAATCGAAATCAATATTAATTAATAATGGTAAACTGAAATATACTTCTTCTTCTTCTCCCGTTCATGCCGGGTCGACGTTTCTGACAAGTCGTTTCCACTTTCCGCGGTCCCAAACGGCATTTGCTCTGAAATTCTTTTCCCTAAGATCCTCCGGCACATCCATTTTATTCTGGGTCTATCTCTCTCCTCCCCCAGTAGAATAACACCCACGGTATCCCCTGCCTGTCGTAAGAAGCGACTAAAAGGGGCCGCAGGGCTCTGAACTTCGGAGAAGTTGACGACCGCTGAGCCCTTAGCTGAGTCATGGTATTGCTTGCACTTACTTGTGCCAGGCTTCTCATTTTAATTTACCCTATCCAACCTCCCTTGGTAAACTAGTGTTCCTTTCCGAGTCCGACGGTATTAGGTTGCGAGGCCTAGGGAGTCTTTCATTTTCACTCCCTTCGTAGCCCTTATCTTTCTTTGGCCGATACCTTCAATTTTGAAGTGCCGGACCCCTTCCATTTTTCTCTCTGATTAGTGTTATATAGAGGATGGTTGCCTAGTTTTACTTCCTCTTAAAACAATAATCACCACCACCACTCTCTCCCTCCTAACTTCCATCTCCATGTCAAGAATTCTCCTTCCCACATTTTTCATCCCTGCACTTAATGTGGACGCACCAGAGCAATCGTCTTTCTTGGGCCTTACTTTAACGCTGCCTCGTATAAAGGTGTTCTTGATGTGGTCTTTCCTCTTAACTCCACACATCCATCTCACCATCTTCATTTCAGATCCTTACAGCCGCTTACATTGGGACTCCACTGAAATATACAACACTTACTACAATAAATGGTAAATCAGTATCAGAATTGATGAAATGTAAAAATACTAAATATGTAGGTGCAACCTTCAATGATCAAGGCTGCAGTGCCCCTATAGAACCCCCACGCGACTCTTGCGTGGTACAACTTTCGCCTGTAATAATGACATCAATCTTTTTCTCTAAGTATGACTTTCTTCTTAACAAAATAAGTTGAAGTAAGTTTTACGTTCTACTCACTGTCATATGGAAAATCGTCGGAGACTAGAATGATACTGCTGCAGGAGAAGTGCTGACTTAAGGCTACAAGCAGCTGTGCAGTAGCATTAACTGGAAGACTCGAGTACTGCGTCTGGGTAATTGGTGTGACCAGCAACAATGGAATCATCAGTTTATTAAACATAATGGATATCTGAAAGAGAAGAAGATTATTACTTTGGATAGGAATTAATACAAATTGCGGTAAGCTTTGAACTGTTGCCTCTGATTCATTTTGTAACTTGTGCTACGATGTGCATGTACCTCCTTACTCTCAAGAACTTCACTAGCTAAAACCTGATAAAAGACATGCTTATATTAATACATCAACTCCTGCATAACAACTCGCCTCAGTACATTTTCCTCTAAAGTTCATTTTCTCTTCTCTTTCCATTAATGTAACTCTCGCGCTGGCACTCTCCTTGTTATTCACCTTCACCACTCACCTATATACGGTATAAACATTCTTTCACTGTAACCAGAGCCAGGCTGAGCAGCTTGGACGGTGGAGCCCAACTTGGCGGGTTCGAACCCGGCTCATTCCAGTGTTATTTGAAGGTGCTCAAATACGTCAGCCTCCTGTCGGTAGATTTACTGGCACGTAAAAGAACCCTTGTGGGACTAAATTCCGCCTCCTCGGAGTCTACGAAACCCGTAAAAGTAATTAGTCGGACGTAAAAATGGCATTATTATTATTATTATTATTATTACTGTAACCTGTTTCAGACTTTGGAATTCCTTGCCAGTCAATGTCAGGGATAGAACTTCCGTGGCTCAGGTGACAGCTCTCCGGCCTCTCACCTCTGGGTTCCATTGTTCAAATCCCAGTCACTCCATGTGAGATTTGTGCTGGACAGGTTTTTCTCCGGGTACTCCGGTTTTCTCTGTCATCCTCAATTCTAGCAACACTCTCCAATATCATTTCATTTCATCTGTTAACATTAATGAGGTTCGGATGTTAAGGAAAAGTCATATTCCTTTCCTGAGATTATTTTACCCGAAACCTGAAAAATAACTGAATGATGGGTCCCTGACCCCATTTAAAGAAATTTTATGTTGCGTATAAATGCATATTACGAACATTTTTATTGCTTTAGTCATATTTTGCTTGGTATAAGGTCATATTTATCTATATTATGAACATTTTTCTTAAATTGAGGCCTCGTATTTAACACGGTACATGTCATCTGCGTCGAGTTTCAAACACAGGTTTTCAATGTACTGTAGTATATGTATTTTTCTTTCTCTTCCCGAAAGAGACAGGTTGCAGGTTTAGAAAAGATAATTCCGAGAAAGAGACGATGTACGAACGTACGCCGAAAAAATACCAAGAAGCATGCTAATACTTCTTTTTCTTCTCCTTTATCTGTTTACCCTCCAGGGTCGGTTTTTTCCTCGGACTCAGCGCGGGATCCCACCTCTACCGCCTCAAGGGCAGTGTCCTGGAGGTTCAGACTCTGAGTCGGGGGATACAACTGGGGGGTAACGAGTACCTCGCCCAGGCGGCCTCACCTGCTATGCTGAAGAGGGGCCTTGTGGGGGGATGGGAATATTGGAAGGGACAGACAAGGAAGAGGGAAGGAAGCGGGCGTGGCCTTAAGTTAGGTACCATCCCGGCATTTGCCTGGAGGAGAAGTAGGAAACCACGAAAAACCACTTCGAGGATGGCTGAGGTGGGAATCGAATCCATATCTACTCAGTTGACCTCCCGAGGCTGATTGGACACCATTCCAGCCCTCATACCACTTTTCAAATTTCGTGGCCAAGCGAGAAATCGAACCCTGACCTCCGCGGATGCAGATAATCACATTAACCACTACACCACAGAGGCATGCTAATACTTCATTTTTCGTTTTTTCTAGCAAATCACAGTGAGAACTGCACCTCAGTGCTATGATACTGAATGAATGTATAAAGTTTTAATTTACCTACCGAAGCTCTGTCAGTCTGCATGATAAAATGTGTCTGCTCTTTTAAAGCTTACCACATTCTAACACGTTTTATGTTAGTAGTATTCAAATATTTGCTACCTATCTCTAAAATGTTTAAGTCATATTTTAGCATTTGTAGGTCAGATTTAGCTAGTTTTTAGGGTATATTTACTTGCATATTTTGTACTTCTTTAGGTCATAAACTTCCGAACCCTAGTCATTAATCATTGCCCCCAAAGGAGTGCGACAGGCTTCGGCAACCGGCACAATTCCAATCCTCGCTGCTAGACGGTGGCTTCATTCTTTGCATTTCTGACCCAGTCACTGACTGGAAACAGGCTGAGGATTTTCATTTTCAGTGTCAGGGACAGTGAATCACTGGATAAATTCAAAAGATCTTGCCGAGACTACCTGTTGAAAGCTACCGGCTGCCGTATGCACTGTACAGATGAGTGTGAACGGCAAAGGACTGTGAGTCTTTCTCCTGTACTTGTTTACCGAGTTGATTATTGTGTGAACATTATTTTGTGTGTGTGAGAACAAAATTACTTGATAGTTCAAAACTCAGCTGGAGATTCCGGGAGAAGACTTCTCCAATCTATCACAAAATTATGCAATTTAATTTAAAGAGGACAGCTCAGTTCTGAAGTGTGCCCAAACTGTTATGGGGCCGTATTAACTGCCTTTCAGAAACCTGACGGAGGCGTTCGATCTGTCGCTATTGGGAACACCTTTCGAAGGCTAGTTGCTAAATTATCTTCCATGCCAGAAAAGGGGACCATTAGCAAGTATTTATATCCTCACCAACTTGGCTTTGGTATTCCAAAGGGCTGTGAAACTATTATCCATTCTGCACGAACTTTCCCACATTTAAGTCCTACATCGATTTTTTTTTGCTAGGGGCTTTACGTCGCACCGACACAGATAGGTCTTATGGCGACGATGGGATAGGAAAGGCTTAGGAGTTGGTAGGAAGCGGCCGTGGCCTTAATTAAGGTACAGCCCCAGCATTTGCCTGGTGTGAAAATGGGAAACCACGGAAAACCATTTTCAGGGCTGCCGATAATGGGATTCGAACCTACTATCTCCCAGATGCAAGCTCACAGTCGCGCACCTCTACGCGCACGGCCAACTCACCCGGTACTACATCGAATAAAATCTACTAAAAATTGACTTCAGAAATTAATTTAACACCATTGATAGAGATTCCGTGTTACATACAGTACACGATAGATTTCCTGAACTTCGTGCTTTCCTGTGGCACGCGTATAGCTATATTTCTAACTTGTATTTCGGGTCTCATATTATTTCGTCATAGTCTAGAGAACAGCAAGGTAATCGAACAGGACCACTGCGTTTTAATCTTGCACTCCAGCCCCTCATTGCAGACTTGAAAAGTCTTTTTAACTTATTTTATTTGGATGATGGAACCATCGGCGGTGATCCTGATACATATCTTATCGATCTTAAGAAAAATGTCACTGGTTGTAAAAACATCGGTTTGGAAATAAATCGACATAAATCTGAAATCTACTTCTGTTCCATGAGAGATGAGACAACAGCTTCTGCATTTCAAGGCATTGCTCCCGATATTCCCGTTACAACAAATTCAACTCTATCCTTATTCTTGGATCACCGCTTACAGTTGAGGCCGTGGAGAAAATTGCGAAGCAAAAGATAACAGAATTAATGAGGCTGTATGATGGTCTACGACTGGTCAATTCTCACACGGCATACTTCTTACCGAAGAACTGTATTTTTAATTACTTTCAGCTGACCACACCTCTATGATGATTTCCTTCGTTCCTTGCTCAAGCTGATGATTTGGTAAGAATTTGCATCGCATTTCTAATAAATATAGCGTTTGATGAAAGTAACTGGATCCTGTCGTGTTTACCAATAAGATTTGGAGGCCTTGGAATTCGTAGATTAACTGATATTTCCATTCCCACTTTTCTTGTTTCCGCTCATGGGGTACCTGGCTTGAAGTCTCTGTTTTCTGGTTAAATGTCGAGATATGCCATACGGATGGCGCAAGATATCACTGGAAAATCATGACCAATAATTTTAGCCCTCCATTGGTTAATGTACAGTACACTATTTAAATTTCATGCACGCTAGATTGTGATTGTTTGTATAACGCAAATATGTTAGAGTATATGTAAACGTATCTGTAGATAACAGTATGCGTTTAAATGAAAGAGAGTGCCAGGAATCCTAACTTCACCACTTGAAAGAAACCGTAATAAATAAATAAATAAATAAATTAAATAAATGATCACATGTAAAACTGAGCTGGCAGAACACTGGAATATCATGTCTAAAAAAATCACTCCACACTATTATTGTAAGTTTGCCTTCAGAAGATAGACTAGAACCCAATTAATAGCAGCTCTAAAGACATTTTTGTTCACGCTTAATTATAAGGTAGTGTTAAAAAATTAATATGAGACCTTCCTTAGCGTAAATACAATGTTTCAACAACATAGCTTCAGCGGTTCTTGCTTGATATTGGATCAGACAGACGTGCATACAGACACATATTATTTTTCGCTTTTTGATTTCAAAACTTCTAAAACATACTAAAACTGTGATTGTCGCTAAAAATCAAAAAGACAGACATGCATTACAATTTTTTGTTTATAGAAGCTTTGCAAGTTGAAGTCGATTACATATTTTATAATAGAGTCGATAACGTTTTCTCTAATGAGGCAACAAGCTACTGATCTTTCAACGGGACTTGTTGGTTTAGATGTAGTAGACTGTTCACAAATGAGGCTTGTTGTGCCCAATTTATTTAATTTATATCGTACGGTATATAGAGTGCACAGAGAAACTATATGTATATACCATATACACCTAAAACTATTTATTTATTTTAGTCTGATCCAGGACACCCTAGATTTGCCATAAGACACAGAATAATACACAATAACAATTTTGAGGGAAGATAAAAAGATTAATGTTTAAAAAAATGATAGGTTACAATTAACCATGTTAAATGGCATGAACTCCATATAAATGGTGACGAAGAATCGAAACGGAGTACTTGATGAGTGAGACGACTATCTCATCTTGTAGGCTTCTCGCTAGTTTATATTTTTGTCGCCATGTGACGAAATATTTGGGAATTGTTCCCGTCGCGCCAAAGAAAAGTCCAGTCACCGTAATTTTTTAAGGTTATACGACTCAAGAAAGAAAGGGATGGTTGGATTATAGATATCCTTTTTCTCATTGTCTACGTCAGTCGGCTGAGAGGCTGAAGATTCAAAGCGTACCGTAGGATCAATAATTTCTGCTTCGTTCCTCCGTCTGTCAATCGCTATAATATCAATCCTGCGAGTGCTGCCCCCTTCGGCGAGGCAGTGGACTTCTTCGTACACTTCTAGATTTTTGAGAAGAAGAGCATTAGCAATCAGGTTTCTGATGATGTTATGGCGTTTGATCCTAAGCAGTTCTCCTTGAGGGCAACTCCCCAGCACATGTGGTAAGGTTTCATACTCACTGCAGTGTCTGCAGTGGCCTGTGCTGGTAATATAACTTACAGTTTAATTTCCAGAAAATTTAGCCAATTCACTGCCTCTTCACTTGCTCCATGAAGTTCGTGGAATTCTCTCTGGAAGCTCCGAAGTGGGCACATTGTCACAAAATGGTGAACTTTCTGAGCTGCGTCACCGCAGTCACAACGAGGGCTGGAAACTTTTCCCCATTTGTGGAGCCAGAAGTCGCATCTTCCAAGACCGGGCCGCACTCTGTCCAATGAGGCGCAGATTTTTCTTGGCAATTGAACCCAGCAAGTTTCCCACAGGGGTCGGATATCAACCCTAGCTGGTCTGGGTTTGAAGCAGACCACTCTTCCCTCCAGTCATTATTAATAATTTACTGTGATTCAACTAGCCTCTTTCTTAGTTGCCATGTTGGATGTCGAGATTTTAATCCTCCATGCTTCTGAGGGTTGCAGTCCTGATGAATCGGTAAGAGTGTATTTGCAGTATATTTGAACCATTCCTTCTTCAGAGCAGTTAGTCTTCGAACGTGAGGAGGATGTATGTTATTTAATACTGGCATGTATTTAAGTAGTGTGGATTTGAGTGTGCCAGACACTGCCCTCATGGTATCATTCAGCTGGACATCGACTTTCCCTGTGTGTGCGCTGTTGATCAATACAGGGGTGCAATATTCTGCAACTGGATATACTAGGACAAGAGCTGTTGTTCGGAGGACAATAGCATTTGCTCCCCAACTAGTGCCACTGAGTTTGTGAAGGATGTTGTTACGTGTTTTAACTTTTGCTGTTGTTCTGCAGAAGTGTTCTTTATACGTCAAAGAGCGATCCAGCACAATACCCAAATATTTTGGATGAGCACGATATTTTAGCTGTTGGCCTCTGAATTGAACTTGTGGAATGTAATGGCCTCTCCTGTTGTCTAGATGAAAGGTACTAATCTCCGTTTTGTTTACATTGGGTTTTCAATCGCCAGGTGTCGAAGTATCTATCCATTTTTAGGAGTTCTTGTGTGAGAATGGTTTCAGCGGTCTCAAAGTCTGCGGACTGTGCTGTTAGGGCTATGCCATCAGCATATATAAATTTTCGGCACGCAGTAGATGGATGATCTGCCGTGTAGAGATTGAAGAGAAATGGAGCAAGAACAAAACCTGCGGCAATCTATCATTTAATCTGTTGGATCTGCTTATATTTCCATTGAGATGTACTTGAATTAGGCAATTTTATAGCATGTTGTTGAGTAAGGAAGCTAGGATCTTGCAAGGGATAATTTTCAGAAACTTCAGGATCATCCTTTTTCGCCAGACTGTATCATGGGTTAAAAGTTCACAAACACAGCAACCGTTTTCATTTCTTCTTGGAAGCCGTGCTCAATACGGCTCGTTAGTGCCAGAACCTGATCGCAGTAGCTCCTATTAGGTCTGAATCCTGCCTGTTCAACTGCAATGTGCTGAAGTACTGTAGCTGAGATTCTGTTATATATCAATAACTTATCAAAAAATAATTTTTCCATAACTAATAAGCACTTCCCCAATGTAGAGGCTGCCCACAAGGATAAAATATTATTATAGCACATGGCCATGTCCTTAGCTGTAGACATGCTGTCCCATAATTGAAATAGGCTATTTGAAAGCTGGCATGATGACACTCCTTGTCAGTGTTTGGGGAACGGGGTAGGAAGGGAGATTGAACCTTTCACAGGATTTCTCAAACATCTTAGAAATTGTTACCTTTGTTCCAATCAGTACTATTTTTTTTTTTTTGCTAGGGGCTTTACGTCGCACCGACACAGATAGGTCTTATGGCGACGATGGGATAGGAAAGGCCTAGGAGTTGGAAGGAAGCGGCCGTGGCCTTAATTAAGGTACAGCCCCAGCATTTGCCTGGTGTGAAAATGGGAAACCACGGAAAACCATTTTCAGGGCTGCCGATAGTGGGATTCGAACCTACTATCTCCCGGATGCAAGCTCACAGCCGCGAGCCTCTACGCGCACGGCCAACTCGCCCGGTGTCAGTACTATTACAGTGATATTCCGACGAGTCGATGATGAAGATTGTAAGGGCAATGTGAAGTATTCACAATGCCTTTCATAGTTGGGGAATCATGAATGTTGCAGGACTGAAACGTATAGAAAAAACTGAAGTTATACATCTTCTGTTCGCATTCCACACAGAACACCATGGTGATAGTGGAGGGTGTGGTTGGGTCAGACCAGACTGCCAGTCTCGCTTTCAGTGTGTAGCAACCGTTGTTAAACCCTCGAGCGGTCGCGTGGAAAACGTAACGTGAACTGTCGGGCTGGGTCTGGTAGACCCGATATAAGAACAATTATCAAAATCTTTTCAGTGATTTATTCACACTAAACACATATTTTACAATAAAATGGCATAATTTCAATACCCTGAATTGTTTTAGAATCACTGACTTCATAACAAGTTTTAAAATGTCAACAGAAAACTAGCGTAACATTTAGGGTTCAAAATACACACTGATATGAAAATTTGTGGCAAATAGTATGTACTTAACATGTCTGTTTGTTAACACCATTTTCCAAAACAGAACACAATAATTATCAATATGCCGAGCAAAATTTAAAATATAAATATCACTTAAAAGAGGCCCAGCCGGATCAGATTCCTTAGCTTTCTCTGTCATTATCAACAAAATAACGAGGAGGACTCCCTGCATTTGAATCCCCTGTAATCACTGTAACACTGTAACTGGTTATAGTTGCATCTTTGGTGTCTTCTCCTCCTCCTTCGCTAATTCACTAGTGGATTCATGATAACTGGTTATCTGAAAGTCCGGGCCAACATCTGAATCGTCAAATTAATCATCGCATAACATTTCCTCTACTTCACACATTGAAATCCTTTTCAACTTAAACAACAGAAAATAACCTTGTCAGCGTGACAGACAGAATTAGGTACATCAACGGTCATGCTCCTTTTCGCAAGTAAAAGAAAAGCACAACTGATGAAGCTCCTAGATAAGAACTACAACGCATTCCTGTGCCCATTACAGGAAAGTACAGAGACGACCAGTCCTCTGAATGATGAGGCCTTCAATTAATTGTAATATTTCATACTGCTGGAACTCAGAGGCCTGGCCTGACCGTTCTAGGGTTAATCATCGGGATATAATCAGGAGGATATGTGAGAAGGTTCAAGTGCAGTCCATTTTGAGCAGCTTCTTTTGCTAATTGGTCAACGTGCTCGTGATGCTTGATTCCTAAATGCTATGCTATCCTCGAAAATTGAACATTGGTTTCATGACGTTTCAGGTCGAATAGTATTCCTATGATGTTCATAACATCCACAAGGAGTCTGCAACTCTGTGAGTACTCGACGCGGGTCAGATGTTATTGGAAATTTTGAAATTCTAATATCAGATTGCAAAAAATCCAATCATAATCTGACGTGAGTTTGACTAGTAACATTCAGTGTGCATCTGATTGGTAACCATTCTACTTGAGCTGGAGAAACAGCAGTCAGTGTTTGATCGACAATAAATCTTCCATCAAATTTGACTAGTAAATTTGTGCTGATCAAGCACTGATTCTCCAATAAGTGCCCGCAGTCTTTAAACTCAGGGGTGCTACTCTCGCGTTAAATACATCTGATTAAACATGTCATTGTTAATAAATTGAAGTTCATGTAGAAGGTGCGATTTGAATGACGCAATATTTTGTTTTCCTTAGTCATAAGACTCACATGTAACCTCAATCGTATACCAGTTTTGGAGAAAGGACAAGTTAATTTCTGTCATCATAATTTCTCCAAATCATGAAATAAATACTAATCTCTGGCATTTTAACATTCATGTAAAACCAAACTTTAGATTTGATAAGCCAAAATGACGAAACATGAACCTAACTGCAGCATGCTTGTTCGCTCTTTTATAATTTTCGTACCGTACTCCGATCATTGCATGCAATGTTCCGTGGCCTGTTCGCCAGACTCACTGATAATTATTCACCTGTCACAGAACACGATCAGCTGTTTCATGATTCACTGCCACATTGATGTGTTTGCTCAACATCATCCTTAACGAATGAACATGGCAGTGGACACGAATAGCGGTGTTGCCAGATTCATTTCCTTTCCCTTCCAAATTGATTGGGGTTAAGTTTTCTGAAACGCAGTCAGAAATCGCAGTTCAAGTGAGGCAACATCTCACGAGCTTTCAGAAACGTTGAATAAGAGAAAGAGAGTGAAATGCATTCAAAATGGTCCACTTAGTTCACTTGTGGTAAAGAAGAAAAACCCTACGAATTTGATTGCTTTTGAAATATTGTGACAGTTTTCTCATGAACCTCATACCAACAAGCATGGCTATAAAATGACGGTAAGTGTACAAGTTCATTACAACATAAGATTGTAATGATTGATTGATTGATTGAGTATTGTTTCAAACGGGTGGGAGCTAAGGATATACATTCTTATTAAATATTAGAGACAAGAGGGAAGTTAATATCAAAAAAGAAATAATTTCTATGGGAATCAAATCCAAAGAAAAGCAGCTCGATTTGTTCTGGGTGATTTCCGACAAAAGAGTAGCGTTACAAATATGTTGCAAAGTTTGGGCTGGGAAGACTTGGAAGAAAGGAGACGAGCTGCTCGATTAAGTAGTATGTTCCGAGCTGTCAATGAGGAGATGGCGTGGGAGGACATCAGTAGACGAATACATTTGAGTGGTGTCTTTAAAAGTAGGAAAGATCAAAATATCAAGATAAAGTTGGAATTCAAGAGGACAAATTGGAGCCAATATTCGTTTATAGGAAGGGGAGTTAGGGATTGGAATAACTTACCAAGGGAGAGGTTCAATAAATTTCCAATTTCTTTGAAACCATTTAGGAAAAGGTTAGGAAAACAACAGCTAGCGTATCTGCCACCTGGGCGACTGTCCTAAATGCAGATCAGTAGTGATTGATTGATTGATTGATTGATTGATTGATTGATTGATTGATTGATTGATTGATTGATTGATTGATTGATTGATTGATTGATTGATTGATTGATTGATTGATTGATTGATTGATTGATTGATTGATTGATTGATTGATTGATTGATAAAGTATGAATCTCGAGGCTTCGCAACATTAATACCGGAGCTATAGTTAAATGGTCAGCATAGTCGCGTTCGGTTGAGAGAGCCCCAGCCTGGTTCGATTCATGGCTGGTCCCAAGATTTTGATCTTAAATTGTTAATTCCCTCAGCTCGGAGACTGGGTGTTTGTAAAATCTTCAAAATCTCTATAACTCACACACAGCACTACCCTCTAGTATAATCACACGCAGTTTCTCATACACGGCAGATACCACCCACAGTCCTCAGGGGTCTACATGACAATATGTAAATCCAAGAAAACATCAGAAGTGGCCGATAAAATTGAACAAGTGAAATAGTTTTGCTACCAAGGAACCCTATTCACGAGTGATAATCAGAGCATATCAGGAGTCACGAAAAAGATAGTAATCGCTAAGAGAGCCTTCAAAGATAAAAAGCATCTGATGGCCAACAAACGTATAGATATTCAAACTCGGAAGGCATTTGGAAAAATCCCTTGTATGGAGCATGCTTCTGTATGGTTACGAAAGCTGGACATTAGGAGAATAGGGGAAGACTAGAGGCAATTGAAACGTGGATATGGAGGAGAATGCAGATGACAAGTTAGACTGAAATGAAGAACGATATCGAATTCGTTAGAGAGATAGGATAAAAATGGAGTCTGGTAACTGAAAAAAAAAAACGTAAAATAAAATTTATTGGTCATATTCTGCTGGATGACTTCCTTTGTAACCTCGTTGAAGGAAGAATTGCCGGGAAAAGAGGAAGAGGACGACGCAGAGTATCTTATTTCAAGAATCTGCTTCTGAGGATGAACTGCAAGACCTACACTGAGTTGAAAAGCGCGGCTCAATATAGATATGTAAGGCTGCGACAGCAAGGCAAAGCAAGAATATAATGATGACAGTGACGAGGATTCTCAGTTATGGGATATGGAGAGTAGTTTTCTTTGTGAGAAAGGCAATGAGGGTGGCACTCGGCTATCAGGATTCAGGGATTGGAGGAGTACACAAGCTAACCATGGAATGAAATAGGAAATATGAAGGAAAAATATCGCCCCCTGCAAAAAGTGCAAACAATGTCAGTTACCGGTTGTGTCTCCTGGTTTCCTTTGGACGTCTGGGAGAAGTTTTTCACAGATAAAGCATATGGCGATGATTGTAGTATATGACCACTTGTTTTCGAGCTTCTCTCTAAGATCGAAATTCACAAACATTGTCGTGTCAATCTCATCTCAATCACTATGATATGGTCTACTGGAGTACAGTCTTTTTGTGCAGCTGACTTCCATTCATTCTTGGATATTAATTATGGATCAATTGTTATCTTGACTACATCGAGAGATCCATCTTGTCGTCTGACAGAAAGAAGCGATATGTGCTCGTGGTAAATACAGAAGTTACTACAAACGAATCCTAAAGAGACTCACAAGCCCTAACATAGAGAATATTACGAAATGAAATAAAATTCAACATACACAATTTTAATATATTTATTGCGGTACCTGATGCATGTCACTAATAGATGACAGAACTTCAAATGTCATTCTTCGGTTTCACAGAGTTATTAACACGAATCACCTAGATAAACAGGTTGTCTCACATAAACTCAGACCGAACGCACGGTGTTTGTACTCTGCGCTACGACAGCTGCCTCAGCCGAACTTGTGTCGTGTGCGGTCACCCTGCTTTAAGGGTGTAAACAATCTTATATGAAATCTTATCTTATAAAAGATGCTGGAAGTGTCGTCCTTCCCGAGTTGTATTGAATCGATAAACAAATCTACATGCTTTTTTTGACAGCTGTCATCCGCCATCTTTAATCAACAGAGCACCAGGCATTGTATCTGCTAACCACATTCTGGCTGACGCGAGTGAGTTCTGCCGCTGTAATGTTTCTGATTTCATTCAGAATGTTCACTTTCAGTTCTTCCAGTGTGTTAGGATTTGTCCGATACACTTTTCCTTTCATTTTACCCCACAAGTAAATATCACACACTGTTAAATCTGGAGAACGAGGGGGAACAGACCAGCACTGATCACGTTATTTGCTTTACGTCGCACCGACACAGATAGGTCTTATGGCGACGATGGGATAGGAGAGGCCTAGGAATGGGAAGGAAGCGGCCGTGGCCTTAATTAAGTTACAGCCCCAGCATTTGCCTGGCGTGAAAATTGGAAACCACGGAAAACCATATTCAGGGATTCTAACCCCCTATCTCCCGAATGCGAGCACACAGCTGCGCGCCCCTAACCGCACGGCCAACTCGCCTGGTACTGATTACTCTGTCTGCAAACACTTCCGGGATTGTAAGAAGGAAATCTTCTGCTGTATGAGCAGGAGCTGAATCTTGTTGAAACCACCCACGCGATTTTTCTTCCGCTAACTGACGGAAAAACGGCGTCAAAATGTCATCCTCTACCTCTCTGCATTTACTGCCGTCTCGTAAAAATAGACTCAATTATTCATTTTTCACTAACAGCACACCAAACACCAACCTTCATATCATAATGAGTGACTTCATAAACACGATTAGGATTTTTCTCTACCGAGCTCGATAGCTGCAGTCGCTTAAGTGCGGCCAGTATCCAGTAATCGGGAGTTAGTGGGTTCGAGCCCCACTGTCGGCAGCCCTGAAGATGGTTTTCCGTGGTTTCCCATTTTCATACCAGACAAATGCCGGGGCTGTACCTTAATTAAGGCTACGGCCGCTTCCTTCCCATTCCTAGGCCTTTCCTATCCCGTCGTCGCCATAAGACATATCTGTGTCGGTGCGACGTAAAGCAAATAGCAAAAAAAAAAAAAAATTTCTGTACACCGGTACTCAGAGTTTTGACTGTTCACGCGACCATTAAGATGAAACGAGAACTTTTGAATACGAAAATACGGCGTTGCAATGATAACTGTCTCAACATGTTAACAGCTGAGATTGAGACTGGCGACTCATGCTTGCCAGGTCGAACATGTGTGTCTTGCAAGGTCAAGGACAATGCGTGTTCCTCCCTACTGCAGCTGCCGTAGTGCGGAGTACAAATACCGTGAGTTTGGTCTGGGTTCATGTGAGAGACCCTGTACAAAACTTAAATATCTTTCAACAGTGAAGTTGCAATAGATGATATTCCACGTAACCCTTCAGAATACGATTAGGCCTATATTATAATTTGTCAACCGATAACATTTGGGTTACATTTTGTGTATGCATGTTGGGTATTCAGCCCGAAGGCTGGTTTGATCCTCAGCAGCTCCGCCAACGGTTGTCACAGATAGCCTAGGCGTCACTGAAGAGGCGTACTAGGTAAATGAGTAGTGAGGTAGTTTCCCGTTCCTTTCCTCACCCAGTCAGCAGTTGCTATTACATATCAGTCTGCCAAGCCCACTGAAATGTATGCACCAACTGACCCTGTGAGCGATATTTTCCCACCATTCATATCAGGGACTTTCATATTGTCAAAGCCAAGGATGAGACTGAGACAGGTCAATGAAAGTAAAAAAATTGATATAGCCTATACCAGAAGACATAGTGCACAGTAAGCACTAAATCTCGCCAGCAAAGGCATTACATGGTATGAAAATACTATATTTTACGATCCATTAACGGTGGAGCAAGACACTAGTTACACGTCACCACCTTCAAAAGTGAAATGTGAACCGTACTCGGACGTACAAAAATTAAAGTGTAAAACAATACAGTACTCCCTCGTAAAATGGTAGGTCTGTGGTTATCATTGGTATTCGAGGGATCAAAACAGTTTTGCCGGCTCCACATCCAGTGAAGATCGTGCACTCAAGTATATTTTGTTAACGATTTTATTAGCAACCTTGTGCTATTGCATAATTTTGGAGTGCTTGGGTTGCAGAGCAATAATATAGGGGAACCTACCTTCAAAATCAGTTTGTGGAGAATAGTTCCAGGAGGAGTCGAAGAATTTAAAAATTCAGTTGGATAATGTACCGCCTCATCTATATCCAGGACAGTATCACCTGAAAGGTTAGTATGTTCAGCAATGAATTACGATTCTACCATAGATTACAAAAGCGCCAGAGGTCAAATTCTAAACTATACGACTAGCTTGCTTGAGATCAACTGTAACTTTCAGTCTCATAGGCAGCACCAGAGTAAGTATCCTTATGACATCATCACTAATCACAACTTACTTTGTTATTCGTTCAATCAATCAATCAATCAATCAATCAATCAATCAATCAATCAATCAATCAATCAATCAATCAATCAATCAATCAATCAATCAATCAATCAATCAATCAATCAATCAATCAATCAATCAATCAATCACTACTGATCTGCATTTAGGGCAGTCGCCCAGGTGGCAGATTCCCTGTCTGTTGTTTTCCTAGACTTTTCTTAAATGATCGCAAAGAAATTGGAAAATTATTGAACATTTCTCTTGGTAAGTTATTCCAATCCCTGACTCACCTTCCTATAAACGAATATTTGCCCCAATTTGTCCTCTTGAATTCCAACTTTATCTTCATATTGTGATCTTTCCTACTTTTAAAGACACCACTCAAACTTATTCGTCTACTGATGTCCTCCTACGCCATCTCTCCTCTGACAGCTCGGAACATGCTATTTAATCGAGCAGCTCGTCTCCTTTTTCCCAAATCTTCCCAGCGGAAACTTTTCAACATTTTTGTAACGCTACTCTTTTGTCGGAAATCACCCAGAACAAATCGAGCTGCTTTTCTTTGGATTTTTTCCAGTTCTTGAATCAAGTAATCCTGGTGAGGGTCCCATACACTGGAACCATACTCTAGTTGGGGTCTTACCAGAGATATACCCTCTCCTTTACATCCTTACTACAACCCCTAAATACCCTCATAACCATGTGCAGAGATCTGTACCCTTTATTAACAATCATATTTATGTGATTACCCCAATGAAGGTCTTTTCTTATACTAACACCTAGGTACTTACAATGATCCCCGAAAGGAACTTTCACCCCATCAACGCAGTAATTAAAACTGAGAGGACTTTTCCTATTTGTGAAACTCACAAACGGACTTTTAACCACGTTTATCAACATACCATTGCCTACTGTCCATCTCACAACACTATCGAGGTGTACCCTACAGCCGCTCACAATCTTGTAACTTATTTGTTACTCTGTACAGAACAACATCATCTGCAAACAGCCTTATCTCTGATTCCACTTCTTTACACATATCATTGATATATATAAGAAAACATAAAGGTCCTATAATACTGCCTAAACTAAACTTTACTTACTTTTCTTTCTTTCTAGGCAACGCCAAGCAGAAAGAAGCACATTGCCCGTCTTAAAGAAGGCTGACAGTAATGACCTAGGCAATGCCGTGAATAGAAAGTAGATTGCACATCATTTTCGTGGTTTCCAATGTAGGGATGGCAAAACAAACTGGGTGACCGTATTAATTAATTATTAAAATAATATATCTCTGTTGACTGTTCAAGAAATGCAAAAAATTTTTCTGTGCTATTGAGACGATTTGGAAGATTTTGGTTCAAACGCAGCTTTTAACTCCCTCTGGTTTGAGAGCTTGAGTTTTGTGACACATACACATTAGCGTTTTATATAGGTAGATATTGTAGGGAGACTTCACGTTGGTCTTCGTTTGAGGAGGTCCCATGTTCGATTCCTGGCCAGGTGGTTTTTTAACTCCTCTAGCCAGGCTGAGTGGTTCATACGGTAGAAACGCTGACCTTATAAGCCCAAGTTGGCAAGTTCGATCCTGGCTCAGGTTGGTTGTGTTTTAAGTTCCTCAAACATACTAACCTCGTCTCGGTAGATTTACTGGCACGTAAAGAACTTCTAAGGGGACGAATTCCCACACCCCGGTGTCTCAAAAAACAGTAAAAGCAGTTTGTGGGACGTAAAACCAATAACATAATTCCTCTAGCTCGGGGACTGAATGTTTTTCTTCGCCTAAATGGAATCCAAATTTATTTACACATAACACACAACACTGCTAACTTCTAGATGCCTTTTCACGAGAGTTTAATCCTGATGTAAACATGGAATGTCCACGCCTCCGCCAAAGAAAGAGTTGTGGTTCGCTGAGCGTGTAGTACCGACCTCCACCCCGTCAACGTCTCGTGTTCGGATGCACAGGGCTGCGCATCGCATACGACAACAGTGCAAAGATCTGTAATTCTGAATAAACAACTAAACCTGGATTCTGTTCACTTAGTTTATTGAACACATTCACAATGCACTGCCTAAGGTCACTTCTGAGCGGTTTCTCTCTTTTGTGCCTCACTACACGCTATGGTCCTACCTCTTGCTCCATTTCTCTCACGATGAATACTGACACTGACTGCTGCTGCAAGATGCAACACCTTATTTCCACGCTGTACAGCTTGGGACTTTCCCCCACTACGAGAAGACTTCCTGTATTACACGTCATCTTGTGCCTTCATTTCTCGTTATTTAATCACTCTTTTATATTAAAAAACACACACACATATACAGTATATTGAACCCTTGACTTACCGTTCCATCGTTGGTCGGCCACAGCTGCTACAGTAGAGCAATATTGAACTCTTAAATCTTGGGGTCGTTGCGGGAATGTTTCGGTCACGATCTTAACCAAACGATGGGGTTCAGAAGAGAGCCTAACTACTTGAAATGAGGAGCAAATATGTGCTTACTAACTTTTATGAAATTCTTAATGGCACAAATTTTTTTTATTTATATAAATCCTTGATCAACAATTAATTATTAATTATGAAATGTTTCAACGCAGTCACATTGCATAGCGTCTATAATTTCTTCTACAATATCGAAGAATTTGCTTCGGTGAAAGTACGAATATCATAAATTAGTGGACAGCGAAATGAAAGGAAAAATAAGTGAAAGGAAAACCTGAAAAATCGGTCACCGATTAATCCAAACGATAACTGAGAATTAATCCACACGATCCGTGGAAAATCTGACCTTCAATAAGTAGAACGCCTGATTTACTCTCAATTAAGGTTATCCACTAGTCGAATACACTTTCGGATACGGAACACCCGCCGAATGGACCCTTAATCGAACCAAATTGATTATCAGTTGCTTTGGATAGGTTGCGAAATATTATTGGAAAGCATGGTGTTCACTACAAGTTAACAGCAGCATTCACAATTGAAACAAAATTCCATCATGTATTTGTCATTTCATGACACCCTTAAGTGATAAAATAAACCCGATGCTAAACGTGCATCACCCAAACAGCTGTTCAGAAGGAACCAACAACAATACGATCCGCGAGGATCTTACGTTACGTCGTTCTGAAGGAACAAAACTGCGAAATGCAGGAAACACTTATTCATCACGCATTTAGAAGAAATGCCAAACACTGAAGTTAATTAAAAAGTGGTAAATCACTTGAAAAATATTATTATAAAACCGACTTTCAGGTTATGAATAGTTACGTTACGCTTAATACAATTACAAGTCCACAGAGAAAAATATACACAAATTACAGAATTCTTTCCTACTTAACAATGACTATCATCGCAGATCCATCTACTTATTGTTTGTCCCAACACACTACCTACAAAGCTATCAATTAATAGAACTCAACTAAGTATAAAATGAAAGAACGACAAAGATCGAAAATAAAATATATTACTGGCTGGCGAATCGAATCCACATTCGTAACTCAAGTCTCACACTAATACGTTGAGTGTCAACATGCACACTATCAAAGCGAAACGGACGTCAGAACGACAAAACAATTAAGTCCGTAAAATAAAATAAAAATATCGAAGTTATTTGAACTCAACACGCATGAAGAATTACAGTAAAATATTCAATCACCGTTAGCTCAGTACCCAATGTTGGACAACCCTCATTTGCCGATAGCGGTTCCATAATCTTAGGTAACGCCTTCCAGCTGTTGGGGGCTGCGCGCAAGTTTGGCCTCATTATTACCTATCTAACACTCTTCCCATTTCGTATATTACTGCAGATGCTACATCGCCCAGGTCACTTCGCAAAAACATCAAATCTAAGACTTGAGTATGTACAGCTGACATCCCAGACCTATCGTCGGGCTTACTTAACATCTGCACACGCTAACAGTAACCTCTATGTACACGTAACTTCCTAATTCTATCGTTGAGCGTGAACTAGGACGACTCATCATCAGTATACTCCTAGGATAACATGTGACGTCCTAAATCTATTGTCGGGCGGAAACTGGGTCGTATACGTTTCCCCTAGCATATCAGGCGAACTCGTAATTTCAAACAACTCTGATATTTGAACTGTAAATCTGGTCGAAACGAATAACACACAACGAACCAACTCTTGCCACAGAACGAATGCAAGTCGGAAAATGCAATAAGTCTCTACCTTGTTACAAAAAATCGTGAACTTGAAAATAAATATCGCGTGGCGAACAATCCCCCAACACAAACACGATCTCAGCACGCGCCATGAAGTTTAGGAAAGAATAATATCTTCCAACACACGTCTAACATTTAGTGGATGTCGTCAAAAATAATAATCATCACCAGCGCAGAAATCCATACTATAATTTTAGGGTGAGGCCCTCAGATCGCCTAACGTCATTTTCCAAATATACATATCCATGACTATCCAGTGAAACGAAATTCAATAAATTTACACAGTCAAACATATCGCTTTAAAGACGTCGAATATCTATTTCACAAATGTTCCGATTTACTAATAAATTACCGCCTTGTAATTTATGAACTTTACTAATTGGAAACTCGTCATTACAGTCAAACAACACCAACCGTGTATACAAAATGCTTTTTTATCCTTGAGGTCATATTATTCTAATATTCATTACTGACTCTACGAAACTAGTCACTTGAAATTTTGCTACCAAGAGTTACCCACCAAAATAGTTTTTCACTTGGGATCTTATTTGACATTTCCTGTGCTTCATACAATAATTATCTCGGACCGATCTTCTCCAGGTCCTAGCTTTCGGATTGTTAGCGGAATATACCACAGCCTGCCACATAAATCTCACATTTAATATACAGCCTGTCTCAAAAATCCTTCCTCGGCAAACATAGCCTGTCTCAAAATCTCTTCCTCGGCAAATATAGCCTATCTCAAAAATTAATTCTCCCCGCCTTCTCATGGCGGTATTACGTAAAATCCAGGCTCCCTTTTGCCTTCAACATTTCTATTACTCTCATCTCCACATATATAAATTCTTGGCTCTCAATCCATTTTTCTTATATTTCAAGACCCTTTCCAAATCTCAATCCTCTTGTGAAAAACAACAACCTTTTATAAAATACACCTTTTTATTTTTACTGTTACTACGACTTTCGGACCTCAAGAATACAACAACACACCGTGATTTTCCATATTATCGACATACACGATGTCACAAAATTTTACCTCCCATGAATAAAACATAACTTTATCGGATTTCACTGGAAATTTTCTAAATGCCCGCAATCCTTGTAAAACATACTTGTTAAATGCACTTTTAACATAGGAAAATTTTATCCCGCGGTAGACATTATTGTTATTATTATTATTATTATTATTATTATTATTATTATTATTATTATTATTATTATTATTATTATTATTATTAATATTAATATTATTATTGTTATTTCGACAAAATTTTCTGAATTCAAACGATATTCGAAATTAAGACATTCGCCACGACTACTTTATCATGATCACCTTCCTAATTTTCCTCACTTCGGATAATATCTCACAGAACATTAACACAAGATTTAAGCGTCGCATTTTATAGTTTCTTGATGTGAATTTTACAAAACTAAAAATTTTCACACGCTGACCAAAAATTTAATAATATCTTTTCCTGATCATTACAAAATATCAACCCGACACACGCAATGAAAATTTGGTTGGGACAAACAACATTCTAACTACAACATTGATTAAAATTTACAGACCTGTGATCTTAGCCGTCATCCTTGGAGTTCTGGCGGCATTTAGCCAGCAACCTCTCGTCCAGCCTACCATAGCTAGGTTATACATCTTCTTTATAAATATAACTTAAATTACACAACACTTTCCAACGCACTTTCAAACGTTTAGCAAGCGACGAACACTCAGCTCAAATTACCACATCTACTGCTTCCACAAGACTGTCCCCTACTCGCCAGACTATACCCAGGTGTTCCAACAGATAAGAAACCAGACACAGTAGCTAACTTCGAACTCCTCTTTAACAGACACACACTGAATATCGAGAGAAGTTCAATTACTTCTAAACCTTCAAAGTTTCATTAGTGGCAGCTCACAAAATTTCTATCATCTTCCATTCCTAACAGTAGATCCGAACCATAGCCACGAACATGTAGTAAGTAATTTGGAGATCAACTTTTTACACCTTTCTGTTGACGAACGACGAGGACTCCGCTACTTCAGAAACCAGACAGACACTGAGAAATATACGGAGGGGGGTTTCTTTTATACTCTATGGGGCGACGCTACTCACACTATGGAGCTTGGTTATGCAATATGCTAATTCCGCATCCAATAGACCGATTTTTCTGAAATTTGGTCCATAACTTCGGACAGACTTAAAATTTATTTCTGTGTTAATTTCATTAATTTTCCCATATTCGCAACAGGCGAAATAAATTATTTCTGCCCGGGCGTTTCGCGGGTTTTCTTCATTGATTGACCTTGGCACGTGTAGGCAGTCCGCGGATTTGTCTCTAGGCTTAACTGCATTTATATTTACCCCGGGGGTTCTGTCTTCCCATAGGGTTCAAGAATAATTTAGATTCTTTATTTCAGGATTTACTGTGTTGCCAAAATCTCTCGTTACGAAGAAATCCGTGAATATGAAAAATTGTTCAATAATCGAAGTCCACCGAAGTATCACGGTATTTCACGAGCTTGCGGATCGGCTCGACACGGTCAGGTCGCTCCCACGAGACAGCCAGACTCATGAAATGGCCGCTCTCAAACAAGTAACTTTTATTTGAAATAAATATTGAGAAAAAATAATAATTTTCTCATCGTAGAATTACGGGTTCAATATATATATATTCAAAGACTACTGTTATCAGTCAACTTCGAATTATTTATAAGCTGTTTCGCATTACAGTAATCTGATGAACAATAATAGTTGTACATTTCATAAAACACGAGAAAAATATATTTTTTACTATAACAATTATGGGGAAAATTTCGTGGTAACACTAGAGCAATAATATTTCACACCGGGCAAATGCTGGAGCTGTACCTTAATGAAGGCCACGGCCGCTTCCTTCCCACTCCTAAGCCTATCCTATCGTTGCCACAAGACCTATCTGTTTCGGCGCAACGTAAAAATAAATTGTAAACAAAGAAGCAATAATGTTTCGTTGGTTTATAATGTGTACATTTTCTCGGTGCGTACATAATTTGATATACCCTACTTTAATACTGTAGTTAAATTTTTAACGTACCTTTCGTTCTAAATTTAAGGTTTAAGAATTCGTTACTTTGTAATGTTAGTAACAGTGAGAGATGGTTTCTTTCAGAATTTTAACCACTGTTTCTTGAAAAGTGAGCTCAGTTATATAAATGTACTAATATTTTTATTACAACTGAATCTGCGGATTTAATGGTAGGACCGTAATATTGATATCGGAGCAATCTGATGAGTAACCGTGAATAAATAAGATTGTTTCTTCAGGTCTCCTTCGGCAATCATTCATGAAACGGATAGTATATACGAAAAAGAGCTAATATTCAAACACATCCCTACGGCATGGGTACAAACCAAAACATTGTATGTATCTACTAATTATCTACCGTCCGTACCACTTACGTTCTCCTTGTCAAGCATGTCGGACTGTCGACCTGTATTTAAGAAGTTTGGGTCCGGCTTCATGGCTAAATGGTTAGCGCGCTGGTCACAGTAGTCCCGGGTTCGACTCCCGGCAGCGTCGGGAATTTTAACCTTAATTGGTAAATTTCGCTGGTGCGGGGGCTGGGTTTACGTGTCGTCTTCATCATCATTTTATACTCATCACGACGCGCAGGTCGCCTACGGGTGTCAAAACGAAAGACCTGCATCTGGCGAGCCGAACTTGTCCTCGGACACTTCCGGTACTAAAAGCCATATGTCACTTTACTTCATAAGAAGTTTGGTAAAATGGGGGCAGGTTAGTCACAAACATTCAAACGAGACACATTCTCTACTGACTATCCGTCGAATCTATTTACGTATGATTACTTAATTTCTAGCCTGCCTAAGCAGCAGTTTAAATAGGTTCCCAAACAGTCGAGAAATATGTCTACCTGTTAATAAAAGTTAAGTGATGGACAAAAATTGCCTTTCCTCACTGACTGGACCTAACATAATACAGACTTGCCACTGCACTTTTCAATGCCACAACATGTTCCAAGCAATCCGCCTCGTGAGCACTTTCAGATTAATGCGACCACTTTTGAATTCAATATCATGACAACACTGCGCGTATTAAAGCAATATGAATCACCCAGAGTGCACTTACAGAAAATGACGTCATAACACGCCACAGAGTGCATTTCATGTGACTCAGATTACCAACTTTATTCATTTGCTTTTTAGGTTTACCATATGCTCTAAAAGAAAGTAACAAAATTTTCCAAGGTATTTCAAAGTTTGGATAATTTTTGGCCTTGGTGGTGGCGGTGGTCTTAATTAAGGTATAGCTCCAGTATTTGCCTGGTGTGACAATGGAAACCACGGAAAACCATCTTCTGACGGTGGGATTCCCGAATGCATGCTCACAACTACGCGCCCCGAAGGACTGGAATGTTTTGCTCCCCCATATGGGGTACTTCGGAAAATTAATTGTAGTCAAATACAAATTAGTCAACTTCTCTTTTAGTTTGAGTTAATTAATATTCTCACCCCAAGCCACGTTGGGCCACCAGGAAAACTAAAACAACATTGTATACACTGCTTGTGAGACACCAGTATTGACATGAGTTAGGTGTTAGAACAGATGCACTGTCCAAAACAACAAACGGAACACGGTTTTGAAAATATGTATTACTGCACAGAACAATAACTGACAACTATCATTGCTACCAGATATACCCCTATTCTTTACAGAAAAGATGAACAACACAACATCATTTCATTCTCATTCATTTTTACGAAAAAACTTAAATATACGAGCAGTGTTAAAATCAAACTGGTAATAGCCACTTATCCAGTCATCCAGTCTGGTTTTCTTCCGAGTTATTGAGAGATTTAGTATCTTTTACTCCCCCGTAAGCGCACACCTGGTGACCATGATCGTTAAAGCGTTTAAGTCAATACGGTATGACACCGTGGTTAGCCGGTTCGAGTCTCGTTGCTTGAAAAAGTTTCTTCCTCAGAATGTTGGCCGGCAGGGTACGGGAGGTGGTGGTATACAATTTCTAATCACTAGATTGCGTGCCAAGAGACTGGATTTCAAACCTCACCGCAGCGCTCATACGGATTGAAGGCATATGACGCTGTTTATGGTGATTCGTCCGTCGGATGGAGACGTTAAGCCTTGAGCAGACCCCTTGCTGCTATTCGACAGTAGTAGGCTATGTGCCGGCACCGGTTTTCCACCCTCTCCCTTCCTACTATCATATACCTTTCTTGCAAGTTGCTTTACGTCGCGCTGACAGAGATAGGTCTTATGGCGACGATGGTATAGGAAAGGGCTAGGAGTGGGAAGGAAGCTGCCGTGGCCTTAATTAAGGAACAGCATCAACATTTGCTGGTGTGAAAATGGGAAACCACGCAGAACCATCTTCAGGGTTCTAAATCATTATCTGCCGAATGCAAACTCACAGTTGCGTGCCACTAACCGCACGGGCAACTCGCTCGATCATGCTACTATTCTGACGTAGTGATAACGAGTTGGAATGGCATTAATTAGGGCGTACGTTCGAGCACAACCTACTATCGGTACTTGTTATTTTAATTGAAACAAACCAAACCCCATGACACTACAGCCCTTGAAGGGCCTTGGCCTACCAAGCGACCGCTGCTCAGCTCGAGGGCCTGCAGATTACGAGAGGTCGTGTGGTCAGCACGCCGAATCCTCTCGGAAGTTATTCTTGGCTTTCTAGACCGGGTATTTTTATTGAGAGATAAATTATAGATGCTTCTGTGTCTATCATAACTGTTTCAGTAATTAACACTAAGTTCATGAATACGTTATGGCATGACATTGTCATTATTTATTTTGATATTTTTGTTTTCAATAGAAGGAATGATTTTATTCTCAACAAAAGTATATTTTGTAGCACAATAAAAAAATTAGTGGCGTCTATGTTCAAACAATTTTTTAAAAGCAAGGAAAGAAACAAAGACACTATACAATACAATATTTAATCCACCTTCCTCCCAACTCGATCACATCTTGCTCTTCCAGTCAGGACATAGAGTTAACTGATCTCTTCAAATAACGACTGTTCCTAGCCACGGCATAACTTCTACAAGTAATCAGCACGTCTTGGTGGGGGACTGGGCCAATTTTTCCGCATATTCTCAATTGGATATAAGTCCGGAGAGTGACGAGGCCAGTTTATCTGTCCAATTATCAGTCTGATTGCAAATTAGCCTCACATTAATTGAGATTATCCTGCTGAAATTGAAGAATTTCATCCAGCAACCGTTTATATTTATGATGGTTCTATCTTCCTCGAATGCGATGGATTATGACCACTCCTCGACGAGTAATCCACCCCTGCATGACACAGACACTCGACTACTGTGGACACGAATGGTAGCGTTATCTGAGGTCGAACAGGGTGCCAAGTGGACGATATACTGAAGTGAGTTCTTCCTTTGGAGTAGAAAATGTTATTTCTTCAGAAATGATTACGACTTTTCGTTACTAAACACAATTCCACATTGCATACAAATCTGTGCACCTGATGAACGTTTCGACGTTCCATATTGATGAGTTTGAAATTTCTGGAATTTCTACAATCCGTTCTGTTCTCTCAAATGTGTTTTCAACAATTTCGAAGTGATTTATTGTCCATCTGTCGCAATATTTTGCGAAAGAAGGAAATTTCTCGCACTTTTTCACACCGCAATGTTCTCAAGTGCACTCTGTTTGATTTCTTCTGTCATATATTTGCATAATTCACTGACACGAGTCAGACGTGCTAGCACGCCGGAGTGCACAGCTACACTAATTGTTAGCCCCGTGTCATGGCGATTTAGTACCTAAACATGGAGGCGCTATTGCAACATCCGGTAACGTCATGCCGAGGTTCAGACTCCGGTTGAAGGGTACATTCGCCCTTCGTCTTTACAGTGAAATATTGAACACTGTCGTTGCAATTGGTGTCTATTAATTATTCCGCTGTCCGGGCTCTGAACGATTCCGAAACTATTGAATTATTCCGCGCCAACAGAAGAAAAGACACACACACATCAATTCATATATGTTACCTTGTCAGATAATTACAGAACTCAGTACAGGAGAGTGTGATATTAGATATTGAATGCGCGTGTGCTATCATATTGTTACGTGCCAACCCCATGGGAGCCCCTTACGGAACTTCCTGGATGGAGCTGATGAGTCACACGAGCGGGGATCTCCCTTCCGGCCTGTTGGACGGACCCGGCCTTCTGCTGCTGGTGTCCGAACATTTGCGGTCATCACAAAATCACGGACATTTGCGGTCAATGAGATAAACTTGTGCTCACTCACAGAATATCCCCAGTAGTCACAGGACATTTGCGGTCACTGCAGCAGGGGGTGGTCCTCATTAGCTTAATCTCCGGGTATCCCCGATAACCTGCCTGAGCTCCTGCTCGGTTCTTGCAGATCAACATTTTTCTCGCACGGGCATTATTTAGAGACTGATACCTTCAGACAAACACAATTTCTATATCGAAACTTCCTGGTGTAAGTATTTACTGTTGTGCGCTGTAATGGATTTGACAGTTACTGATAAGTCAAACGGTTGTATGTACAGAAGGTACAGGGAAAGTCAACATAAAATCGTCGCCTGGGTGTGTCTGAAGGAGAAGAACAAGTCATGCCATGTCTTGGTAACATACAATTCTGTAGATGATAAACAAATATATTCTATTCTATTTCCTATCCGGCCTCTCTTGGTTAGCTCTTATTCTCTTCCGACCCCCACGGTACGATGTTTGTCAAGCCCAGGCTGTCTTACATTTTCATGTCCTTCGTCGGGCCTTTACCCTCTTTTTTTCCTAAAAGAGAGTCGGACCCATTCGACTTTTTTCTGGTTAGTTTTAAGGGAGGATGGTGGCACCGTTCTACTTTCTCACAAAAACAGTAATCACCACCATCAAGACCCCGTGGCTACCGCGATGTAAGCAGTCACACAGATATACAAGCTCGTATATTTGATATTTAAACTATAATACACCACAAAGTGAATTTTTATGTACAAACATAAGAGGCTAATTCAAAAAAATAAGTTTCCTATTTATTTGTCGTGGAATAATTAAAGATAGGCCAAGGTAAAATTCACTATTTTATTCCGCAGCAGTCCTTCATTTTTCGAAAAACAAAAGTTAATCCATCATTAGTTAATTAAATTATTTATTTATTTATCCATTTATTTATTATTTATTTATTTATTTATTTATTTATTTATTTATTTATTGACTTATTTATTTGTTTATTTACTAGCTGATGTACCCGTGCTTCGCTACGGAATTCTACATTGTATACAGAATTGTAGGTTAAGTAGAGTACACTTTGTGAGCAAGACTGTAATAAATTGCGTAGCTCTTAACGTTCCCCTGGAAACGTGACGGAGAAATCACCAAACATGTTTTCTCATATGAAGACTGCGTTAGGGATTTTTCATTGTAATGGTAGGCCCGCTTGCCTACCATCAGTCAAAATCAGGTTGGGGAATTGCATTATAATGGCAGACACTCACTCTCCACATGCCTTTTTACATCCTCAGAAAGACTGTCTTAGTGCTTTACCCAACTGAAATGAACATAGGTCATTACAATGACGTCGGTAGGAATGGCGCGATAAAAAGCAATGATTTCACATGAAATACTCGATCAAATGAAAAACCACACATTTAATCACTTTTAACGAACAGCACTACACTGCCGATCTAACAGTCCAAAGTTCCAGAACTGGAATAACGAGACCGCAGACAACCGTGATCCGTGAACACACTTAGTCTTTTTTCCGGAGGAGGGGGGGCTGGAATAGTGGAGAGTCCCAGGGCAAAAACTATGCTCTTTTACTAATCTGTTTCCTAGGAGTATCCGATGAGTCGGAAAATCTCAATTCACTACACTGGCGGCGGAAAAACATATCTGATTTGGAGGCAAATTTTTCGTCCAAGCCAGAGGAGAAACCCCCTCTTCACCGGTACTTTTAATAAAATGAATGTAGAATTTAATAAAAGTGAAGAGGAAGAGGTTCGTTTTAAGAAACGGCTCTTTTCAAGATTGAATTTTGAGTTATTTAGTGAATTGTGGTACTATAATTTGGAATATGCCTAAATTGTAATTCTAGACCAAGTCATACTACTACTAGTACTACTACTACTAATTGAGGCTCTGCCTTAAGTGTGCACACTGCTCATTCAAAACAGCGTGTCAGAGTAGGGATCGAATAGCTGGAATATTATGATGAACCAGTGTGTTACGTACCAGCAGTACGTTATCAGAAAATGTATGAACCAGGGGAATGACATGCTAAAGAGTATTTTTTCCTAACTCCCCAGCTATTTCCCTCCAATATTCAGTCAGGGTGTAAAATGAAAAAACGGCATATGGCTTTTAGTGCCGGGATGTATCCGGGGACTTCGGCTCGCCAGGTGCAGGACTTTTGATTTGACACTCGTAGGCGACCTGCGCGTCGTGATGAGGATGAAATGATGATGAAGACGACACATATACCCAGTCCCCGTGCCAGGGAAATTAACCAATTATGGTTAAAATTCCCAACCCTGCCGGGAATCGAGCCCGGTACCCCTGTGACCTAAGGCCAGCACGCTAACCATTTAGCCATGGAGCCGGACAGTCAGGCTGTTATACTTGGTGCGCAGCAGTAATCTCATCTATCGGAGTTGAACGGCAGGATAAGAGACAAAGAACATCACAACAAACAATGGTCAATGTAATGTTATTGTTGATCAATGTTATGCACTTTCAATATTGTAGGCCTTCACATTTAGTTTCCTTCCGAATCTGAAATACCACTCTTATCATAGTCGGTAGGGTAAAATTAAATAAAACATAAATGGTCGGAAATTGTGTTCTCTATAACTTTTTTTATGTAGTAGGCTACTTTTCGATAGGCCAATAACATAGGTATTTAAAAATAAAATTTTAGGCACCTTCCCCGAAACTACAATTTCATCCAGGGCGAATAAAATTGTTTTTAACTTAGACTGTAGTTTCTTATTCCCCGACTCTATATATAGCTGAGACGGGCAAAGCGTACCCAGCGGCATTCAAAGAGTTCGGCAAACGTTTGATCTCCCTAGCCACTCACTTGCCTAGCAGGGGGTGATTTATGACGGCAGTGGGCTTTAAAACGGAAGTTTGCATTCCCCTTCAGAAATCCTCACAACTCTGTTGCCAATGCACCTCTTGTTAAATAGACGCCACTCTCTTTTTTCAGCTCAGACAATTCACACTTGCTTTGTTCGCTGTTTGAAAGTTTTGGATTATTTCTTTGCTTCGTTATTTAATATTTGTGAAGTGTGTTGCTTTTCATTTCACTTCATGCAGTGATGTGGAGACCATGGGAATCACACCTGGAAATTATACAACCGGGGAGAATGACCAGTACCTCGCCTAGGCGGCCTCACCTGCCATGCTGAACAGGGGCCTTGGTGGGGGATTGGAAGATTGGAAGGGATAGGAAGGGAAGAGGGAAGGAAGCGGCCGTGGCCCTAAGTTAGGTACCATCCCGGCATTCCCCTGGAGGAGAAGGGGGAAAGCACGGAAAACCACTTCCAGGATGGCTGAGGTGGGAATCGAACCCACCTCTACTCAGTTGACCTCCCGAGGTTGAGTGGACCCCGTTCCAGCCCTCGTACCACTTTCCAAATTTCGTGGCAGAGCTGGGAATCGAATGCGGGCCTCCGGGGGTGGCAGCTAATCACACTAACCACTACACTACAGAGGCGGGCAATTATTATTATTATTATTATTATTAATATTTTATTATTATTATTATTATTATTATGATTATTATTATTATCCCAGTCCCTAGTTCGTGATTTTACTTTTCCTTTGCTGGGCAAGTTGGCCTTGTGGTTAGGGGCGCGCCGCTGTGAGCTTGCATCGGAGAGATAATGGGTTCAAGCCCCACTGTCGGCAGCTCTGAAGATGGTTCTCCGTAGTTTCCCATTTTCACACCATGAAAATGCTGGGGAAGTACCTTAATTAAGGCTACGGGCACTTCCTTCCCACTCCTAGGCCTTTCAGAGTCCATCGTCGCCATAACACCTATCTGTGAAGGTGCGACATAAAACAAATTGTAAATAATTGTTGTACTTTTCCTTTCTTTACTGAAAGCGAGACACTGATATTAGCAGCATGAAATTACGTATAATATTTTAATGGACCTACTTTAGTATCAATTTAAGTTTAGTCTTTGTCGAGTGTATTTGCCAATTCCTTCTTCCTGTTTTTTCTTTCTTTCTTTCTTTCTTTCAACATCTGCGACCACCGCACGTGTTAACCACGAAACAAATTATTCTGCGATATTGGTGTGTGCTGTGGTTCATGATCAAGTTTTTATATATATATATTTTGACTTTAGAATAAATTAAATGTTAACATGTTTAAATAATCGACGCAAAATTTGACAACCTTGCTTTTGACAGAGCTCACGTGCCCTTTAAACGACACGCGACTCTTGTGTCCAGAGGAAAGAAACCGACTGACAACCCTCATTATCACTAGGGCGGGCAGAATGACAACCCTCATTATTACCAGGGTTGGCCAAGTTTTGAGATTAGAGGATACCACGTGGGTATGCTTTGAGCGTCAGGACTATACCGATTTTCATTAAATTCTGTTAACTCATTTTCTCGTGGCTCGGCGTTGATATGAACTTAGCAACAAAAATACAAATTCATGAATATCAGTGTTATCAAAGCCGATACGGTAACAATGTATGACATAAATGATCGGAAATTTAATTCTATATAACTTTAGTTATGTAGTATTTATCGATAGAACCACTAATAATATAAATATTTGAGAATTCAATTTTAGGCCTTCCCCTAAACTACCATTTCACTCAGCGCGAGTAAAATAACTGATAGTCTAGATTGTAGTGTCCCATCACCCGACTTCACATACCGATTTTCATTATATTCTCTTCAGACAGACAGACAGACAGACAGACAGACAGACAGACAGACAGACAGACAGACAGACAGACAGACAGACAGACAGACAGACAGACAGACAGACAGACAGACAGACAGACAGACAGACAGATAGACAGACAGACAGACATTACGGAAAAGTAAAAAGTGCATTTCCTTGTTATTATGAACACGGCCGATACAGAAATACCGTTCTTTTCAAATTCTGAGCAATGTGCAGACAAAACTCCTATTATATATATATAATAAAACGTGAAGCGGGTAAGCTGTGGCTTGTTCTTGCTTGAGTATAAATAATCTGATAAACTCTTCTACAATCCAATCATGTTTACCGGGAATAACATTAGTTAGATCATTTATTTGAATGCATGCTAATTATCTACTTGTTATTGACTTTACTTCAGTAAATGTATATATTATGTCTTCACTAGTGATGAAACTCACTCGCTATTTAGGGGTTAGCTATTATCAATGGACGTCTGATAAGTTTTAAGTACCCTTTACATAACTCAATGAATAGGGGAAGTCGCATAGCATTGTAACACTGCAAAATCAAGCATTAAACGGGATGCTTGTTGTTTAAAGGGGTGTAACATCTATTACAGGAGTGGACACTAACCTTACTTCTGGGAGCCGCAAATTTAGGAGACAAAAAATTGGGAGCATGATTAAAAAAGAGTTTATAAAATGAAGACAAGTTTTTCATTTTATAACCAATGAAGGGAAATTTATTTTCTACACTACACAGAACATTATTTTTCAGGTGCACATCAAGGAATGAGATTTCACTTTTGAGAAGTGCTTTTTTTAGTGTTCATTTTTGCTGTTAGTTTTTTGAAATCTGGCTGATAATTGGTAAGCGCAGTTCGCACAAGTTCACTTAAATGTTCATCAGTTCGTTCAGATCGATATGTAGATTTAATGAATTTAATCGTTGAGTACAGTGATTCACACACATAAGTAGTCTCAAAGATTGAGATTAGTCCTTTGAGACACTGTTTCGTTAGTGTGTATTTTTCTTCTGGACCATTCTTTCAAAATTCTATGGTAGAAATGCCATTTCGTTTGAGTCCTTTTAGTCCTTCGTCCTCTTGCAGTTCTTGTAGCTCCAACTCTACAGCTGCTGTATCCTTTGTTATTGGTGATGAAACAGGACTGCCATCGTCCACAACATCAACAGAAAGAGGATTTTCCAGGAATGAAAATGAAGGTTTCAGTGATCTCAAATCATTAAATCTGCCATTGATTTCTTCAGCAAGGTCAGACATTTCACTCACGTAATCTTCAGTTTCCACCTGAACGTCAGGAAGGCTTTCAGTAATTTTCTTCAAACATTTGAAGTGAGAAAATGTTTTAGTCTGAAGGTCTTTCCCAAAAATCTTCAATTTGCTATGCAAGCTAAATACAGTCTGGGCCAATTCAGAAATATCTTCACAAGGAAGATATTGCTTTGAGCGGGAGAGTGTGTCAGTGAGCCAGTGTTGTGAGGTGAAGCCAGTCGCGCTCACGTATAGGCAGTAGCGAGTGAAACTGAAACAGCACACAACAGCACACAGAAAAGTATCGACACTCGCTACTGCCTATACGTGAACGCAACTGGCTTCACCTCACGACACTGGCTCACTGACACACTCTCCCGCTCAAAGCACTTAGCACTTTCAAATGGAAGGCGCCGGAACTATCTTCACATCCCATGTCTTACCACTGACCTATAGCGCTAATAACGTTAAGCCACACATCACTGCTACTGACTGCCGCCAGCCGAGAGATGTCGTTAGATTCCATTAATTATATCATTTAATTTTACTCTAATGTTGGTATCAAGAGCCGCCCAAGAATGACTCAAGAGCCGCATGCGGCTCGCGAGCCTCGTTGTGGCCAGCCCTGATCTAGTATATATAACAGGAATTTTACTTTTATTAGTGAAAATTTCCACCCAAAAAGTTGTAAATCACATCTTTCACGCTTCAACCAGGTTTATCAGCACATTGTAACACTAAACTATTACTAATTACTATAAGGTTTGGAATAATTTATTAACTCGGGAAAGGGCGCTCCGCGGAGAAAATCTCCGCACATTCTTTATTTTGTTTCTACGAGAATGTGACTTTGACCAACTCGCACGTGGGCTTGTCTAATTGTTCTCGGGGATTTCGGAAACCAGTCGTCAAGGTTAGTTTATTTCTATCTCTAACTCTATTTCTATGGCGATTGTTACTGTTGGGTATTATCTTCCATGCGGAAGTATTATCCGCGCGCGACTCTTGCTGACACAATCAATTTTTGTCTTTCCGTGCGAGTGTGACTGTGTTAGATTCAGTGTATGCTGTTATTTACTCGTTGTGCTTTTTCATTTACTAGAATAATGGATATCACCGAGAAGGAAAGGATTAATAAACTACTTATGAGTGTGAAAAAGAAAATATTGGATCGGAATGACTCAATTTTACGGGTGCAGATTTTGATGAAAGGGAAGATGAAGATACTGGATTGACTGTAATTTCAGAAGAAGAATGCGAGGCAGAAGAAGAAAAATTTGAAGAAAGTACTCATGAGACGGATAGTGAAATATCAGTAGACTCGGAACATGCAGAGAATATTCCATCACATAACACTGAAGCTACTCCACAATACACTGGCGAAGACGGCGAAAATGTATGGAATATTCATTGTGCTAAACAACGTGGTCGTACTAGGAGACGAAATATTTTAATTCATTTACTGGGCCCTAAAGGGGATGCTAGGAATATGCATATCCCTTCACAGGCGTGGGTGTTATTTTTTTTCGAATAACATATTACACCAACGTATGGCTTGAGAAGAAACGTCATATAATTCAAAAGCACCGTGATGCGAGGGAGACTAATCTTGCAGAAATTAAAGCCATAATTGGAATTTTGTATCTGGCTGGAGTTTATAAACCAAAGCACCTCAACATTTCTGATTCATGGAGCGCAGATGGGACTGGAATCAATCTGTTTCTAAACACGAGGTTTCTGGAAAGGTAGAATATGTAGTTAAAAGCAATACATTTTGAATATGACTGACAGAACTAAGATTAAAAAGTTGTCTTATTTAGGAAACTGACTTGATATATTCTAATAACGACCCAGTTTATGTAGTGTAGCCTATAATTATAGAATATGAGATGTTAATAACAGCAAATATGGTCAATTTTTTTGTCTAGAACACGTACAAACAATCCACCTACTGTACCTTAATGCATATTTAGATATGGCTAAATATTACAATATTGCACAAAAAAGTGTTATTTTGCTCATAGCCGAATAAATAAGGCATGGCTCAAACGCGAGATCATACTCACGCGGAGATAAGTTCCGCGCGCGCCCTTTGGTGAAATCAAACATCGTGCGACCTTCCCGGGTTAAGACGGATGTTTGGAAAATGTGTAAATAAATAATAAATAATAATAATGAGATAAATAACTGCCATATGGGTGGCAGCCCTAAATGCAGATCAGTGTTGATTGATTGATTGATTGATTGATTGATTGATTGATTGATTGATTGATTGATTGATTGATTGATTGATTGATTGATTGATTGGGTTAAGATGTAGACGCCCTGAAGGGCCTTGGAAAAACGACACACTGACCTACGTACTTACGTAAGGAGGACAATACTCATATGTTCTACAAGGAAGTCTTATAAGGCCTGTTGTTACAAATTCAAAATCACTTCCGTGCTAAGCCAGGGTGCGTCGCTAGTGTAATACGGACGGGCTATAAAAATACCACGCAGGAAGATTTAAATTACGATCCATTGATAAAAGAAATGAAATGTAATCTGGATTATTTAATCCGTTTGCCTTCAGTGTGTCCGACTCATTGACTCATTGGCCGGGTCGGGGTTTTTAACTTTCATTGGGGTTGGGTGTTTGCGCTGTCCTCAACATCCCTGCAACTCACACACCACACCTAACACTATATTCCACCATAATAACAAGCAGTTACCTACACATGGCAAATGCCGCTCACTCTTATTGGATGGTCTGCCTTACAAGGGCTGCACCCGGCTAGAAATAGCCACACGAAATTATTTTACCATCCAGGGGTGGTTTTTCTCCCGGACTCAGCGAAGGATTCCATCTCTACCACCTCAAGGGCAGTGTACTGGAGCGCGAGACAATTCGTCTTGGATGTAACTGGGGAGGAGTACCAGTATCTCGCCCAGGCGGCCTCACCCGCTATGCTGAACAGGGGCCTTGTGGGAGATGGGAAGATTGGAAGGAATAGACAAGGAAGAGGGAAGGAAGCGGCCGTGAGCTAAAGTTAGGTACCATCCCGGCATTTACCCGGATGAGGTGTGGGAAACCACGGAAAACCACTTCGAGGATGGGTGAGGTGGGGGCGAAATCTTTCTACTCAGTTGACCTTCCGAGGCTGAGTGGACCTGTTCCAGTCCTTGTACCACTTTTCAACTTCCGTGACGGAGTCGGGAATCGAACACGTTCCTGCGGGGGGTGGCAGCTAATCACACTAATCACTACACCACAGAGGCATGTAATCTGTACAAGAGTTATATACACTGAGCTCAGGGAAATGATATGACATTGAATCTTCAACCGTACCTCTCCTAAAAATAAAATATACTGATGATTAGAATGCGTATAAAGCACTGAGGACTTGAATGGCAGAAAAAGGTATCCGACTCACCGTAGGTCTGTTTGCACGCTATGGCTGCCACCGAGGTATTGCAGACTCTTGTTCGACTGTGCTATTCTCTATCGAGCTTTGGAAGTTAAGTGGTGGGGGGATTGAGAGGGGAAGGTAAAGACCTCCATTAGCACGCTTTAGCAGGTGCTCCAATATAAAACACAACTCTAATCAATAATACTGTGTATGTGTTTAATAGTAGTCTTTATTTCCGGTATAGTACTTTGTTTGATGTTATTCCTCCATCTGAGTCAGCTGCTTTTACAGCTGCTCATATAACTGCCATCGTTAACCTGTTGTGTGGTGCGTGACATGACCTGTCATCTTAATAAACAGTTATCGTATAGAGTCTTTAACTGACTTCGAGTAAACATTCCCGTTCCGTATTCTTCTGTCTGTTATTATTTACTTTGTCCTTATGACATTTTTCTTTCTGTCAATCATCATGGTCTTCTGCGCAGCCTACATTTATTTTAAATGCGTTTATTATTATACATTCTTCTTCCATATGGAGACTGGCCGAAGACAAATCATACACAATACAGTAAATATTGAACAAAAATAAATAGTTTATAGAAAGAAATTAAAAAATTAAAAATGAAATTTAAAAATTAAAAATGAAAGTTGACCAATGAATTTCAAAATTGCTGAAAAACAAATTAATTACCATTAATTAAATGAATAAATTAAAAGATACAAAAACATTTTTAACATTTGAAATGTTTTAAGAACAAGTTGATAAATCATTCCTACCAAAATTGTTTTTAAAAATATTCGGACTTGAGGTCAGTCGATCTTAATCCGATGAATACAAGTAATGCCTCAAAATGACGATAGAGCCCCTGAGAGCTTTTAGCACCTCCATTTCCTTGGCTAAATGGTCAGAATAGTGGCCTTCAGTTCAGAGGGCCTTGCGTTCCTGTCCCCGCTTGGTCGACAATTTTAATAATAATATGATTGGCTTTCTCGTCCCACTAACTACTTTTTATCGGTTATCTGAGACGCCGAGGTGCCGGAATTTGGTCCCTCAGGAGTTCTTTTACGTATCAGTAAATTTACCGACACAAGGCTGACGTATTTGAGCACCTTCAAATACCACCGGACTGAGCCAGAAAAGGCCAGCGGCTCAGCCCGGTGGTCGAGGATTTTAACTTTGTCTGGTTAATTTCTCTAGCTCGGGGACGATGTGTTTACATGAAACATATTCCACTACAATCACCATAGAAAAACACAGTAGTGAATACATCCCTTCCCATAGGATTGCCATCAGGAAAGACATTCGTCTGGAAAACTGTGCCAAATCCAAACAAAGTACTGTAATTGGGAAAAGGCAAGAAAGAAGAACAGTCGACCATATTGGTACTTGAGGAATCCGTAGAAATATTTTACTAATAGTAACTGGATGAATAAAATATACCTATCCCACGAATTCCCCTCAATATTTTCTCTACCACAGGCATTACGATAAAGAAGGATACGATGATTTACTCATACTGGCGAAATTAAGGATGTACTCTATTTCTTACACTTACCTAATTTTAGCGGTAACTACATTTAAATAATAATAATAATAATAATAATAATAAATACTACATAGGAAGGTATGCAATGTAATATTGGTAATTTACACCAACTCCGATGCATTCTTATTTGTACTACTAAATGCTTTACCGTAAATGAGTTGAATATATCTAGCCCATGAATTCCAACAGCACAGAAAGACTATGGCCTACCAAGCGACCGCTGCTCAGCCTGAAGGCCTGCACATTACGAGGTGTCGTGTGGTGAGGACGACGAATCCAATTTTATATTACATATAAATCCATATTTCGGCCATTTTTATTGATTTGGATATATTTTGCTCATTTTAGTGATGTAAGTTCGCATTCAATTATAATCTGAGTATGTTTGTTTAAACTGCAGAGTTGTTTTAACTAGGTTCATGTTACCTGCGTCGAATTTCAAACACAGGATTACAAAATACTGTAGGAGGTGTAAAAAAATATTTAATCTCTTAAGCCTTTTTTAATCGTGGAATTACCAGCGTTTCGCCCCAGTGTAGCAGTGGGTTCATCAGTTGGATTGCTACACCTTTCCAAGACGCTGGCGGCTAGTACGCCGTTGAGACACCAATACGAGCCTCCTATGTAGGAAAATGCATTGACGGTGCACTAGGGGAAGCTTGTGCCTCCACTTGTATAAATGCCTGCCTTTGGACTATATCAAAACATTTGCAATCGATGAAATTAAACTATGGTTTCCTTCTAGGAATCTTATTTTTGACATGTGGCAGATGTAATTTTCCTTTCTTGTCCCAAAATATTCAGAGTGTACCAAAATTCGACGGCAAAATTTTAGGAATGGATTCCTCACATAGAGAGAAGAAAAAAGTTTATGACAACATGGGTCCGGAGACGTATACTTACAGATTTATTCAAACTTTTGTACATTTACACCGTACGTCTGTAACGGCAGGTGAAACACCTTGAGCATTTATCAGAGGAAATGTTCAAAGTGACGACCTTCAGCTTGAATACAAGCCTCCGCTCGTCGTCGCATGGAGTTAAACACGCCCTCAAAAATGCCTGCTGTAGTGCGTACTGCCTGAGAGGTTGTCACAATGTGCTTACATAAAGTTGCTTCATCAGGAATAGCAGTCCCATACACGAGAGACTTAACGTGTCCTCAGAGGTAAAAGTCCAGGGGGTTCAAGTCAGGAGTGCGTGGTGCTGGCCAAGCGATCGGTCCTGCTCTACCTATCCAGCACTCAGAAAAATGGGTATTCAGGTACCTGCAGGCAGCAGACTGAAATGTGCGGAAGCCCCATCATGCATGAAAAACATTTGTCGACGGGATGCAAGTGGCATGTTTTCCAAGTAATCAGGCAATTCAGTACGCAAGAAATTCGTGTAGTTCTGTCCAGTAAACCTATTCGGAAGAACTTAGGGTCCTAACAATGAAACACCAAGAATGCCTGCCCAGATGTTAATGGCGAACGAATGATTGCATGAACCTCTGTTGATGATTGCATGAGGACATTAAATATTACTAAAATTCATTTGTGTCACAAAGTTTGAAAGGACCCATGTTGTCATAACCTGTTATTCTTCTCTCTATGTGGGGCAACCATTCCTAAATTTTTGCTGTCGTGTTCTGGTACACTCTGTATAGGTATCAGGTTTTGAAGTCATGATTCAGAGAAAGAGCCACTGCACGAAAGTACGCCGACAGATACTAAAAAGCAGGCTAATACTTCGTTTTACTGATTACTTTTTAATGGAAACAGTCTGAGAACTGTACTTCAGAGCTATGATAACTTACTGTAAGAATATGTAAAGCTTTACCGTATCTTCTGCAGCTCTGTCAATTCGCATGATGAAATGTGCCTGCTATTTGTTCGCTTATTGACTCGCTTAATGTCAGTAATACTCTAATACTTGTTGCCTACCCCTAAAATTCTTAAGTATTTTCTATCATTTTTAGCTCATATTTAGCTAGTTTTAGGGGATATTTGCTTGCATATTTTGTACTTCTTTAGGTCATAAACTTCCGAACCCTAATTATTATTTATTTATACATTAAGTAAAAAATTTAGTAGGACAAATAACACTGCATCGAGAGATTGTGTAAAAAAGCAAAGACATCTCCGTACAGGCCACGAAAGCCCTTGGAGTGTTGGAAGGTAAAGGCTTTCTCTATCCGTAACCTCCGCACTTGATGGCGTATAGTGGTTAGTTCTATGTCCTGCCGCCTTTGTCTCCAGGAATTGGTACTCATTTTTGGTGTAGGCTGAGTGAACCTCAGGGCAATGTGCACCTCGAAAGGGGAAATCTCGTTTCTTTAACTTTTTTATGACTTCCTGACGGGGATTCGAACCTACGTTCTTCCGGGCGGTGAGAGTGAGTGGCGTATGGCTTTTAGTGCCGGGAGTGTCCGAGGACATGTTCGGCTCACCAAGTGCAGGTCTTTTGATTTGACACCCGTAGGTGACCTGCGCGTCGTGATGAAGATGAAATGATGAAGACGACAATACACCCAGCCCTCGTGCCAGGGAAATTAACCAATGATGGTTAAAATTTCCGACCCTACCGGGAATCGAACGCGGGACCCCTGTGACCAAAGGCCAGCACGTTAACTATTCAGCCAAGGAGCCGGACAATTCCGGGCGGTTATCTTCTTCTTCTTAATCTGCTTACCCTCCAGGGTTGGCTTTTCCCTCGGACTCAGCGAGGGATCCCACCTCTACCGCCTCAAGGGCAGTGTCCTGGAGCGTGAGACCTTGGGTCGGGGGATACAACTGGGGAGGATGACCAGTACCTCGCCCAGGCGGCCTCACCTACTATGCTGAACAGGGGTCTTGGTGGGGTATGGGATGATTGGAAGGGTTAGACAAGGAAGAGGGAAGGAACCGGCCGTGGCCTTAAGTTAGGGACCACCCCGGCATTCGCCTGGAGGAGAAGTGGAAAACCACGGAAAACCACTTCCAGGATGGCTGAGGTGGGAATCGAACCAACCTCTACTCAGTTGACCTCCCGAAGCTGAGTGGACCCCGTTCCACACCTCGTACCACTTTTCGAATTTCGTGGCAGAGCCGAGAATCGAACCCGGGCCTCCGGGGGTAGCAGCTAATCACACTAACCACTACACCACAGAGTCGGACTGTGCGGTTATCGCTAGGTTAGAACTATGTAAGTATAAGAAAGGAAGTACATCCTTAATCTTGCCGGAATAAATAAATCATCTTATCCTACTTGTATTTTATCTTGCCGGCCCCGCGGTGTAGGGGTAGAGTGCCTTCCTCTTACTCGGAGGCCCGGGGTTCGATACCCGGCCAGGTCAAGGATTTTTACCTGCATGTGAAGGCTGGTTCGAAGGTCCACTCAGCCTACGCGATCACAATTGAGGAGTTATCTGACAGTGAGATAGCGGCCCCGAACAGCGACGAATTAATCTGGACCGAGCTCGACAGCTGCAGTCGCTTAAGTGCGGCCAGTATCCGGTATTCGGGAGATAGGTTCGAACCCCACTGTCGGCAGCCCTGAAAATGGTTTTCCGTGGTTTCCCATTTTCACACCAGGCAAATGCTAGGGCTGTCCCTTAATTAAGGCCACGGTCGCCTCCTTCCCACTCCTAGCCCTTTCCTGTTTCATCGTCGCCATAAGACCTATCTTTGTCGGTGCGACGTAAAGCAACTAGAATTAATCTTGGAGGTTAGCTAACTCACAGAGTAATGAAACCAACTAGAGGGAATAATATTCTCCAAGTGGTGCTCATAAAATCTAATGAGCTCTACAGAAAAACTATAGTGATATATTGTATAAGTAATCACGAATATGCTTTAGTCGTAGTTAAAAATACGTCTCGTAAATGCTATGGAAAGGAAGTTAATCAATGTAGGAATATTAAGCAATACCGTAGGGAGTTCTGCAAAAGTAACTATGATGGGTGGGATATGGTAAATAAGAATATAAACAGCCCATGGGAATGGTTTAAAGCTATAGTTGAGGAGTATAAAAATAGGTACGGTATGCGCCTTTAAAGGTGGTAAGGAATAATAAAGACCCACTACATTATATCAGAGAAATAAGGAAATGAAGAAGTAGGTGCAAGTTTGAAATAAGAAGAGTGAGGAATGGTTGTGAAAGAAAGGAGAGGTTGAAGGAACTTACTACGAAATTGAATTTGGCAAAAAAGTCTCACAGATATATGGATGTATGTTCCGTGACTGTTTTTTTGATTTTTTTTTCAAAATAACCGAGCTCGATAGCTGTAGTCGCTTAATTGCGGCCAGTATCCAGTATTCGAGAGATAGTGGGTTCGAACCCCACTGTCGGCAACCCTGAAGATGGTTTTTCCGTGGTTTCACACCAGGCAAATGCTGGGGCTGTACCTTAATTAAGGCCACGGCCGCTTCCTTCCCAGTCTTAGCCCTTTCCTTTCCCATCGTCGCCGTAAGACGTATCTGTGTCGGTGTGACGTAAAGTCAACTTGGCAGGTTTCAACCTGGCTCAGTCCGGTGATATATGAAGGTGCTCAAATACGTCAGCTTCGTGTCGGTAGATTTACTGGCACGTAAAAGAAGTCCTGTGGGACAAAATTTCGGCAACCGGCGTCTCCGAAAACCGTCAAAAATAGTAGTTAGTGGGACGTAAAGCAATAACATTATTATTATTATTATTATTATTATTATTATTATTATTATTATTATTATTAAATTACAGATGATAAACTTATTGTTAACACTTTCGACCTACCTTCGTTTCCCGTCTGTTGACTTCTTTTTCCTAGGGCTTATGCTAGTACCTTCCCAGGATTCGGCTAAGGATAGCATGATGACAAATATGACTGATAGTCATTAATTTCAGTGAAAAGGCGAAAGGTAGATTTGGGTTCTTTAAGGCAGAAACAGGTTCCAGAAATGACATGCCAGTAATCATTAATGAACTAGCAGTATCTATAATTGGACATATGGATAAAGTCCAGGTGAAGGAGATGACTAATACTAGCGTGGTACTGAAATCTGTTTATGAAAATAAAGATATTACCAAAAAAATAACATTTTGAAAGCTATAAAAGCAGCTGAAACTGATAATATTTCTGGGGATATAATAGCAGCAGTGGGTTGAGGATGTAGACTATATGATGTACCAAATGAATGAAGAGTTGATATAGTAGTTATGATTAGTGGTTATTACTTTAAGAGGAAGTACAACGGGAAACCATCCTACTATACCATCACCCTAAACCAAAAGGCGTGTCTCAATTTATTTAAATTATCCATTTCTTTTCAGCATGGTAATGTTTAAGGGTCACACTACCTATTTCATCAGCAAAGCCGCATCCCATTTAGAACGTGATAATAATAATGGCGTATGGCCTCCGGAGAGGCCTGGTGCAGGTTTTTTTTCTAGTAGACGGCCTATTAGGCGACCTGCATGTCTGTGAAGATGAGGGCCGTACCTAGGATGATTTCTAATGTTGAATACGCCACACACACCCAGCCCCCGAGCCATTGGAATTAACCAATTAAGGTTAAAATCCCCGACCAGACCGGAAATCGAACCCGGGACCCACTGAACCGAAGGCCAGTACGCTGATCATTCAGCCAACGAGTCGGACATTTAAAACGTAATGAAAGACAGTAATAAATTATTCCATAACTCAAACGTTTATTGAAATTCTGGAAGAATTAGCAGTGTTAGGTTTTCCGTAACAATTTAGTCTTAACTCTCAGGTATAGTTAAGGAAATACAAATAGTTTTAATACATAACACGAAAACAGTAAGTTTTAATTTCAAAGAAGCGCAGTTTTGTCATCATGATCATCATCATCTGTTTACCCTCCAGGTTCGGCTTTTCCCTCGGACTCAGCGAGGGATCCCACCTCTACCGCCTCAAGGGCAGTGTCCTGGAGCTTCAGACTCTTGGTCGGGGATACAACTGGGGAGAATGACCAGTACCTCGCCCAGGCGGCCTCACCTGCTATGCTGAACAGGGGCCTTGTGGAGGGATGGGAACATTGGAAGGGATAGGCAAGGGAGAGGGAAGGAAGCGGCCGTGGCCTTAAGTTAGGTACCATCCCGGCATTCGCCTGGAGGAGAAGTGGGAAACCACGGAAAACCACTTTCAGGATGGCTGAGGTGGGAATCGAACCCACCTCTACTCAGTTGACCTCCCGAGGCTGAGTGGACCCCGTTCCAGCCCTCGTACCACTTTTCAAATTTCGTGGCAGAGCCGGGAATCGAACCCGGACCTCCGGGGGTGGCAGCTAATCACACTAACCACTACACCACAGAGGCGGACGCGCAGTTTTGTAACTTACAAAATTGGTCATTTGCTAAATATTTGAAGTTCTTGAGATACGCCCTTTTAGCTTAGGACGGCACTATAGTAGTCCCAGTGTACAAAGGAAATGGTGACAAACATAATGTGAATAATTACAGGCCAGTCAGCCAGTCTGGGAAAGCATTATTTTAGACACGTTTGTGAAATTACCAACTGGTTTGACAAAAGGCGGTTCGGGGTTACGAAAGGTTATTCCAGTGAGGGTCAACTTACAGGACTGTCGCAAGATATAGCAGATATTTCAGATTCAGGAGGTGAACTAGACTGTTATTAACTTATCCAATGCTTTTTAAAGGATAGGCCATGCAGAAAAAAGTTATGACTGTTGTTCTAGACAAAAGTGTGACTGAATGGGTGGCTGAATTTCTAGAACACAGAACTCATAGAATTATAGTATGCGAAGCAGTATCAGTTCCTGTAAATGATTAAGAGGGATGTTCACCAAGGTGGTATTTCAGACCTTTATGTCTTCTTTTATGCATGATATGAGTAAAGAACTGGAATCAGAGACAAGGCCTTTTGCGGGTGATGTCATATTGCACAGGGTAATAAATAAATTCCGCCTATGTGGTGTAGTGGTTAGCGTGATTAGCTGCCACCCCCGGAGGTCCGGGTTCGATTCCCGGCTCTGCCACGAAATTTGAAAGTGGTACGAGGGCTGGAACAGGGTCCACTCAGTCTCGGGAGGTCAACTGAGTAGAGGTGGGTTCTATTCCCACCTCAGCCATCCTGGAAGTGGTTTTCCGTGGTTTCCCACTTCTCCTCCAGGCGAATACCGGGATGGTACCTAACATAAGGCCACGGCCGCTTCCATCCCTCTTCCTTGTCTATCCCTTCCAATCTTCCCATCCCCCGCAAGGCCCCTGTTCAGCATAGCAGGTGAGGCCGTCTGGGCGAGGTACTGGTCATTCTCCCCAGTTGTATCCACCGACCAAGAGTCTGAAGCTCCAGGACACTGCCCTTGAGGCGGTAGAGGTGGGATCCCTCGCCGAGTCCGAGGGAAAAACCGAACCTGGAGGGTAAACAGATGATGATGATGATGATGAATAAATAAATTACAGTATTGTGATCAACTGCAAGAAAACTTCGACGAAGTTGTGGGATGGAAGGCAGACAATGGTTTGCTGATAAGTGAGGTGAAAATTCAGGTTGTAAATTTCACCTTCAGTTTTGATTACTGTCTTGATCGCGTGACTTTACTTCATGGGACTGTAAATAAGGGTTACTGAATCTCTTTATATTGTTGTGGAGGTGTTCAGGAGTTGTGTGTAAAGGGGCGTGTAATTCAGGACGCCAATTAGGGTATAGTTCCAGTGTATGGAACCTTCACTAGGATTACTTGACCGGGCGAGTTGGCCGTGCGCGTAGAGGCGCGCGGCTGTGAGCTTGCATCCGGGAGATAGTAGGTTCGAATCCCACTATCGGCAGCCCTGAAAATGGTTTTCCGTGGTTTCCCATTTTCACACCAGGCAAATGCTGGGGCTGTACCTTAATTAAGGCCACGGCCGCTTCCTTCCAACTCCTAGGCCTTTCCTATTCCATCGTCGCCTATCTGTGTCGGTGCGACGTAAAGCCCCTAGCAAAAGAAAAAAGGATTACTTGATTCGACAACTGGAAAAGATCCAAAGGAAAGCAGAACGGTTTATTCTGGGTGGTTTTTTACAACTAGTAGACGAATAAGCTTGAAATAAATGTTTAAATGTTGGGAAGATCATAATATGAAGATTGATTTGGAATTTAAGAGGACAAATTATAACACTCTTTTATAGGAAGAATAAACAGGGATTGAAATACTTTAACTGGGAAATGTTCGATAAAGTTCAAACATCTTTTAAATCTTATAATCACAGCAATAGAACCAGCTTTTGGGTGGTTAGGCCGTGTGCATAATGCAGAGTTTCGTCTCTGCGGCCGTGAAAGCCTTTTTTGATCTTTTAAATCACTTAAAAAAGGTCTAGTTTTTTTTACAAGTTGCTTTACGTCGCACCGGCAGATAGGTCTTTTTTTTGCTAGGGGCTTTACGTCGCACCGACACAGATAGGTCTTATGGCGACGATGGGATATGAAAGGCCTAGGAGTTGGAAGGAAGCGGCCGTGGCCTTAATTAAGGTACAGCCCCAGCAGCAGATAGGTCTTACGGCGACGATGGTATAGGAATGTAAAGTTAGTGGCCTTAGCCATAAATAAGGTACACGCCCAGCATTATCTGGTGTCAAAATCGGAAACCACGGAAAACCATCCTCAAGACTGCCGACATTGCCTTTCGAAACCACTATCTTGCGCGCCTCTACTTGCACGGCCGACTCACTCGGTAGTCTAGGTAAAGTATCAATAGGTAATCTGCTAACTGTGTGACAGACCTACATGCAGATCAGAGGTAAATAAATCAGTGAATGAATAAATGGATTGTAGAATGACAGGGATGAGTAAGTATTAGAGTGAAACAATTGGATACGCAGTGCATTATATCGGTTTATTTCTGGTAGATGATGACATTCAGAACATTTATTTGTGAGTTATGTGCATATAAATAATATGTTATTCAATAAATAATCAGTCTCTTAATAAATTATTATAACTAAATGCGATATTATCTAAAGTAATTTATTTATACTTAACATAAATTAATGGTTTATTAATGAACTGGATAAGATTATAACCTGACTAATAGTGTTTAAGTCAGTCTTTCAGCATAATCTTAAGTCAGATAATGATACATTTTTAGGTTTAATATTTCATACATTTCATCCTGCATGGCGCAGTATTTCTCATTCTGGTGTTTCAATTATTCTAGAATCTAAGCTTAATGAATTACGTTCCCAGTTTATTGGGACACCATCTTGTTTTAACTACAGAAGATTTGGAAAAAACGATACAAAAATCAAACAATTGAAAATGAGCATAATTTAAACAGCTTCAAAACTCACATATAATGTATAGGTTTCAAATTCAGGAAGCAATATTTAACATGAAATAATTCTGAATTCTTATGTTCTTTGGTTATGTACGGTAATATTTCTAAGACCATAATCACTGAAGAAAATATGTATATAACAAGAACGAAAAACGTAGATTAATTGTATAGCTCATAGCATTCTCATAAGCTTATTCAAATAGAGTGAGTCCTTCCTGTTAAATATCTCTTCGAACAAAGTTCAATGTACATTGATACATTTTTCTTTCGTTAACCCATTTTTGTGTAAAACGTATTTAAATTAAAATAAATTACAGTGTTCAGTCATATTTAAATATTGAATTTCAAGGTCAAGATATTATTCTCACTGTCTCAATTAGCTGATTCCGCAGTTGAAGTTGATGCGGTTTCTAATTTTTCCGTTGCCGTTTCCATTTTCTTTTCTAACTTTTCTGCCTTTTCGTATTTCCAGTATGGACTCAGTTTTGCAAACTCCTTCATGGCTCCCAGGGCTTCCTTGTAGGATTTGCCCTGAATTTTTTGGTACTTTTCTATAGCATCCGTCACAAAACTGGTGGCGGCTGTGATCCTGTCGGGTGTCAAAAAGCCTCTCATGGTCTCCGTAATGTTCTTTCGGCTGAAGTGGTGCCCATGGAAGCTCAAAGTACACAGATGGGTGAGACTGCACACAGCAACAGTGAAACCGCCTCCGATCAGCAAAATAACAGAGAAAACGAAGACCAACAATCCAATGTTGAAGACTACTTTCAATAATCCTTTAGGAAAATTATGGAACAAAGGCTTCTGCAGCAATGATTCTATACCATAGGCGATCTGTGGAGGTACTCCAGGGAATGGGGGAAACGGAGGTACGAAGCCATCGGCAGAATGTCCCATGGGTGACATAGCGTAGGCGTCATAACCTGCTGCCGGTGGACCGTACATGGAATCTTGGTTGTTGAACTGCATAGGGTAAGGCATTTCTGGAACCTTGTAAGCAGGTGCAGGCGCATGGTACTTTTCCGCGGGAGTGCCGTATGACGTGTCTTGAGCGTTGCTGGTTGCATAAGATGCTGGCGCGTCCTGAGTGAGCACGGCATGGCACAGAACCAGGATCAAAGCAACTTTGGGAATCATCTGTAATGAGATAAATACAAAATAATTAGGAGCCGTTCACCTGAAAATATACTATTTATGCCAATAATAATAATAATAATAATAATAATAATAATAATAATAATAATAATAATAATAATAATAATAATAATAATAATAATCATAATAATAATAATAATGTTATTGGATTTACGTCCACTAGCAACTTTTACGGTATTCGGAGACGCCGAGGTGCCGGAATTTAGCTCCGCAGGAGTTCTTTAAAGTGCCAGTAAAGCTACCGACACGGGGCTGTCGTATTTGAGCACCTTCAAATACCATCGGACTGAGCCAGGATCGAACCTGCTAAGTTGGGGTCAGAAGGCCAGCGCCTCAACCGTTTGAGCCACTCAGCCCGGCAATAATAATAATAATAATAATAATAATAATAATAATAATAATAATAATAATAATAATAATAATAATAATAATAATTGTACCGGCTGGTACACCTATACGCAGCACATTTGAATTTTCCGCCTTTAAGTACTCCTCTACAGGAGAAACTCTGAACTTTAACAACTGTATCAACTTATAAGTTTTCTCAGAAGATGTCACTACCGTAAATGTTGTGATTACGAAGTCGTCAGTACTGTGTGGAGTTCAACTTGTTTTGTTTTCTATTGATCAAGAAGTGTGGACATTCTCTGATAGATGTCTCTACAAAAAACTATGACCATGCACCCTGGTGCGAAGTGGGAGAACTTTATTTGAAGAAATTTTGTATTCATAAGTTTGTTCTTTACTAAATTTCGTTCTTTCATTTGTAGCTTGGCAATATAAATCTTTTCTTTCCGCCAGTTTTAAAGTTAGCCAATCAATTATTTCTGTAATTAATTTTTGACCAATCGTGGCTTTCTTCTTCAATTTTGATGTGTAACTTTTAGCCAGCCAATAAACGACTGTGGATGTGTCTTAATTATTCATGAAAGGTCTCGAATCTTCCCCGAGAGTATAAAAACTGCTGATTTTCCTGTCTCTCCGCCACTCGAACAACATCTAGCCTAGGGTATGGAAGTGTAGCAGGAGACGGGAAGCGCCTCTTTCATCCGGCAGCAGCTCTTCAACAAGGTAATAGCCACTTAACATCTTTATTTCTCGCTAGCTCAGCAGTCTAAACCGCGGGGAAGGTCCGAAACCTTTACTATGTAACCTATCTTGAAACATGTAATTTGCCGTCGCTTTTGTAAAACTTCACATATCTTTAACTGTAAAACGGGGATAGAGAGTGCTTTACCCTCTTGAGCTCCCCTTCATTTTTGGTTTGAGGTGACTACGTTTTGTAACTGTTTCTTCTCTTCTGTAAGGTCTTAAAGTTTTCTCATACTAGTCACCTCCATAGTTTGGGAATAGCCCCTGTTTCATCGGCCTAGTGCCCCTTAGGTTTTAAAAGGTTTAATGTAGGAGTGCAAGCAACGTCTCCATTCATCTTGGTACTTTGGGCCATTTATTTAATCTGTTCTTTTCCACTGAGGCCCAGTAGGTTGGGTACGAGATACCCCCGCTTCATTTGATGTAAGCGGTGCCTTGATGGCAATTTAGTGTAAAAGTCTGGTATTGCCTTTAATAGGCTTGAAAAATTGAGAGCGGGTCAGCTCTTTCTTGTGTTTGAAAAGTGCCTCTGGGAGGCTTGAGGTTAAAAGTTGGGAGCAAGTGCTCCTTGAATGAAGGGGTTTTCTGCCCTTTGAACAAATGTATGCCTGGGTAAAGTTGGGCTAGTAGCTCAAGGATTGTAAATTGGGGCTCGAAGCCCAGAACTGGTTAAGATCCCTGAACTTGTGCTTTCGTTTGTAAAATGTATATCTTGTACCTGATTTTTGTTATTTCACCTAGTGAAAATTTGTTAAATCTTGTTGTCTATTGAAAATATAATCTTTGGTTTCATATTGTGGATAGACCCATTCCAGCCCGCACCTTCTTTCACCTCTGCATTCCACGGGTAACCCCGTGACAACAACAATAATAATAATAATAATAATAATAATAATAATAATAATAATAATAATAATAATAATGCGGCATAAACATCGGGACTCGTAGGAACAAATTACAAGTGAAATGCTTGGCTTTCGCATATGACCTAGCTATCATCACTAAGAACAAGGAGGAAACTAGATATGCTATAGACATTACACAGAATAGCATCACAGACAGCCCTTCAGATATCATTCTAGAAAACCAAGTATATAGAATTTTCAACAAAAATGCAAGAAAGACAAAATTGAAACGGATGTTAGGCAATTTCACAGGTATCTTTTGCTAAATGCCTTGGAGAAATTATTCTTCCTTCGGGATTAGACAGTTTGGGCAATACAGAAAGAGCTTCGAAATTTCAGAGGGCAATTAGACTAATATAGAATCCCCACAATCATCGACTAATGGCACATAACACTGAATTGAAATACAAAACAGTTACCTACCAGAAGGTCTATAGGCCTCAGAACCTGAACTTTAGGAGGTTATTCTAAAATTGCAGATACTGAAAAACAAGAACGTAAAATTCTTAGAAAAATTCTCGGGCCCACATAAGAAAATGTAATTTGGATCAAAAGGCGAACTGAAGACCTCTATAGTCACACAGATAGTTTCATAAATACTGTACGGAGGAGACGTTTGAAATTTTGTGCATACATTTTTAGGATGGATAATAATAGACTCACAGAGATATTATTCAATGTAATACATTTACAAAACAGAAAATTAAATTGGCTGGAGTAAACAAGAGGAGACCTGATTGAATTGATCATCGGAAAGATATCATAAGAAATTGCGAAGTATTCATACATTTAGGGTGGAAACTAGCAACAGGACTGCTACAAAGTGGTCAGAAGAACGGAAAAGGCAAAGGTGAGTTCATGAAGGGATTTTGGAAGAATAGAAAGGTGAAAGTCATCAAGCCAATGAACAAGTTCCAACGAGCTCTATGAATGGCATAACGAAACAATAATAATAATAACAATAACGCAGTAGTCATATTGAAACATCGGATCCTATCAGACTTCTGAAGTTAAGCAACATTAGGTGTGATATCCGCGGTAAAGATTGGCGCTCCGAAAAATGTGTATAACACAATTCCTGCAATTATTTCAAAACTATGAAATCTAGCAAAAACAGGGTAACTGACTTGCAAGGAGGAAGATCCAAAGATGTCATATAGCGCAACGGTGATCAGTTCACTAACATAGTGGGGAAACTGGAGATGGGAGTGTGCGATAAAATTAACATAATTCAGGACCGTGATCTGATAGCACGTATTGCAAGGTTCCATTAGGGTCACTTACGCAAAGCGTATCGATATCTCTAATAAGATTTGTGAGTAAAAATAATTTAGTACAAGAAAAGTTATGAAATACTGCAAACTTCATGAACATTTCCGAAATGTCAAAATATCTTCATTTAAAGAAGCTTTTTCTTTTTTGCTATTGGCTTTACGTCGCATCGACACAGATATGTCTTCTGGCGACGATGGGAAAGGGCTAGGACTGGGAAGGAAGCGGCCGTGGCCTTAATTAAGGTACAGCCCCAGCATTTGCCTGGTGTGAAAATGGGAAACCACGGAAAACCGTCTTCAGGCCTGCCGACAGTGGGGTTCGAACCTACTATCTCCCGAATACTGAATACTGGCCGCACTTAAGCGACTGCAGCTATCGAGCTCGGTATTTAAAGAAGCTAAAACCTACCTTAGATGGAAACAGGACAAAATAATGATCTAAACGGAATTGAATAAGCCCAAACATAAGCGTAAAGGGATAAGGTAAGAAAGCCGAACGCCGCAAGCTATAACTGACTATGTCTATTGCTCCCGTCTAGTCTCTGGAGTTAGATATACTGTATCCGAAGACACTCGGGAAGATGCAGCTGAATCGATGAGGAGTGGGAATAGTGTCATTAGACAACATCCGGAGAAAGAGGTCCCAGGAAGAAACTAATATATATATTCTAAACCACAACCACTTATTTTTAACACCCAGTAGTTAGATATTTCACCTTAAATAGTAGCAGCCGTAGTAGTAGCAGCAATAGCCGTGAAACAGGGCCAAATCTACATGTGCGAGACAATTCGCGCCCGTGACCCCATAGGTGTGGGAAATGCGATAGAAAAAGAAGAAGGGGGAATGGAACAATTGATCAAGGGAAATTTTTGATAAATTTCCAAGTTTTTTGAAGTTATTGTTGTTATTTTCATTTTATCACTTTTTCTGTATCCCACCAATGTACACTTTTTAAATATAAAATAATCATAATCTTTATAGTGCTCCAATATGTTTCAGTTTTCTTCAATAACATATTCACGTAACCGAGTTAATCCAATTAAACCGACAGCCGACGTACAGTATTACTAGAATAGGAACAAAAGTGTTTAAATAAAAAATAAAATAGTATATTTGTTTGCTGGAAGTTTTTCTCTTCATAGGTCATTTAGGGGCCGAGGACCTTCGATTTTAGGTCCCTTAAAACAACAAGCATCATCATTATCATCATTATAGGTCACCTATTTATGTATTTCCTTATTTATTTATATTAAATGTAAATAAATAACGCCTTAAAATTATATTAACTCCAGTGGAATTCCTTATAAAAATAAAGTACCGAGCTCGATAGCTGCAGTCGCTTATGTGCGGCCAGTATCCAGTATTCGGGAGATAGTAGGTTCGAACCCCACTATCGGCAGCCCTGAAGATGGTTTTCCGTGGTTTCCCATTTTCACACCAGGCAAATGCTGGGGCTGTACCTTAGTTAAGGCCACGACCGCTTTCTTTCCACTCCTAGCCCTTTCCTGTCCAATCGTCGCCGTAAGACCTATCTGTGTCGGTGGGACGTAAAGCAACTAGCAAAAAAAAGTAATAAATGAACTATTAATACACTTTTCCTTAATCGAAAACAATGTTAGATATATTCACTTATATATTATGCACATAATTTAACAAGGTATTTACTAACAACTGTAAACTTGTATATATGTCTAACCCTTGTCCCGTTTCAGTCGGCGTCGGGTCTGAAGTGAGAGGAATTTTCGTTGTGAGTTTTACGACCGGATGCCCTTCCCGACGTCAACCTCATGAGAGGAATTAATGAGATTAAATAATGTGATATTTGATAGTAGGCATGGAAAAGGTGAAACCTGGTGCTGGCACATAACCTACTCCTGTTGAATAGCACAAAAGGGTCTGCTCAAGGTTTTACGTCTCCATCTGACGGACGATTCATCGCCAACAATGCCATATGCCCTCGCTCCATATAAACACTGCGCATAGGTTTGGAATTAAAGCCAGGCTTTCGGCACGCAAACTCGTGATTAGAAATTGTATAGCACGACCTTTCCTATCCTGCCGGCGAACATTCTAATGGTGAATACTTTTTTCAACAACGGGACTCGAAGCGGCTAACCACGATGTCAGACTATATAGATTTGATGCCTTAACGATCATGGCTACCAGGTGGGCTAATTTTAAACCTGTATTATTACCTTTCTTACCATTTATTTCACGTCGCACCAACACAGATAGGTCTTATGGCGACGATGGCATAGGAAAGGCTTAGTAGTGGGAAGGAAGAGGCTGTGGCCTTAATTAAGGTACAGCCCCAGCATTTTCCTGGTGTGAAAGTGGGTAACCACGGAAAACCTTCCTCAGGGCTGCCGACAGTGGAGATCGAACCCACTATCTCCCGGATGCAAGCTCACAGCTGCCCGCCCCTAATCGCACGGCTAACTCATCCGGTTGTATTATTATTGTATTACTGTAAATGATGGTAGTGATGTTACCGAACATGATAATGATTATTACTGTAATACTGTAAATGATGGTAGTGATGTTACCGAACATGATAATGATTATTACTGTAATACTGTAAATGATGGTAGTGATGTTACCGAACATGATAATGATTATTACTGTAATACTGTAAATGATGGTAGTGATGTTACCGAACATGATAATGATTATTGCTGTAATACTGTAAATGATGGTAGTGATGTTACCGAACATGATAATGATTATTACTGTAATACTGTAAATGATGGTAGTGATGTTAAAGAACATGATAATGATTATTACTGTAATACTGTAAATGATGGTAGTGATGTTACCGAACATGATAATGATTATTATTGTAATACTGTAAATGATGGTAGTGATGTTACCGAACATGATAATGATTATTACTGTAATACTGTAAATGATGGTAGTGATGTTACCGAACATGATAATGATTATTACTGTAATACTGTAAATGATGGTAGTGATGTTACCGAACATGATAATGATTACTACTGTAATACTGTAAATGATGGTAGTGATGTTACCGAACATGATAATGATTATTACTGTAATACTGTAAATGATGGTAGTGATGTTACCGAACATGATAATGATTATTATTGTAATACTGTAAATGATGGTAGTGATGTTACCGAACATGATAATGATTATTATTGTAATACTGTAAATGATGGTAGTGATGTTACCGAACATGATAATGATTATTACTGTAATACTGTAAATGATGGTAGTGATGTTACCGAACATGATAATGATTATTACTGTAATACTGTAAATGATGGTAGTGATGTTACCGAACATGATAATGATTATTATTGTAATACTGTAAATGATGGTAGTGATGTTACCGAACATGATAATGATTATTACTGTAATACTGTAAATGATGGTAGTGACGTTACCGAACATGATAATGATTATTACTGTAATACTGTAAATGATGGTAGTGATGTTACCGAACATGATAATGATTAATACTGTAATACTGTAAATGATGGTAGTGATGTTACCGAACATGATAATGATTATTACTGTAATACTGTAAATGATGGTAGTGATGTTACCGAACATGATAATGATTATTACTGTAATACTGTAAATGATGGTAGTGATGTTACCGAACATGATAATGATTATTACTGTAATACTGTAAATGATGGTAGTGATGTTACCGAACATGATAATGATTATTACTGTAATACTGTAAATGATGGTAGTGATGTTACCGAACATGATAATGATTATTACTGTAATACTGTAAATGATGGTAGTGATGTTACCGAACATGATAATGATTATTACTGTAATACTGTAAATGATGGTAGTGATGTTACCGAACATGATAATGATTATTATTGTAATACTGTAAATGATGGTAGTGATGTTACCGAACATGATAATGATTATTACTGTAATACTGTAAATGATGGTAGTGATGTTACCGAACATGATACTGATTATTACTGTAATACTGTAAATGATGGTAGTGATGTTACCGAACATGATAATGATTATTATTGTAATACTGTAAATGATGGTAGTGATGTTACCGAACATGATAATGATTATTATTGTAATACTGTAAATGATGGTAGTGATGTTACCGAACATGATAATGATTATTACTGTAATACTGTAAATGATGGTAGTGATGTTACCGAACATGATAATGATTATTATTGTAATACTGTAAATGATGGTAGTGATGTTACCGAACATGATAATGATTATTATTGTAATACTGTAAATGATGGTAGTGATGTTACCGAACATGATAATGATTATTACTGTAATACTGTAAATGATGGTAGTGATGTTACCGAACATGATAATGATTATTACTGTAATACTGTAAATGATGGTAGTGATGTTACCGAACATGATAATGATTATTACTGTAATACTGTAAATGATGGTAGTGATGTTACCGAACATGATAATGATTATTACTGTAATACTGTAAATGATGGTAGTGATGTTACCGAACATGATAATGATTATTACTGTAATACTGTAAATGATGGTAGTTTAGTTACCGAACATGATAATGATTATTACTGTAATACTGTAAATGATGGTAGTGATGTTACCGAACATGATAATGATTATTACTGTAATACTGTAAATGATGGTAGTGATGTTACCGAACATGATAATGATTATTATTGTAATACTGTAAATGATGGTAGTGATGTTACCGAACATGATAATGATTATTACTGTAATACTGTAAATGATGGTAGTGATGTTACCGAACATGATAATGATTATTATTGTAATACTGTAAATGATGGTAGTGATGTTACCGAACATGATAATGATTATTATTGTAATACTGTAAATGATGGTAGTGATGTTACCGAACATGATAATGATTATTACTGTAATACTGTAAATGATGGTAGTGATGTTACCGAACATGATAATGATTATTACTGTAATAGTGTAAATGATGGTAGTTTAGTTACCGAACATGATAATGATTATTACTGTAATACTGTAAATGATGGTAGTGATGTTACCGAACATGATAATGATTATGAAGATTATGGATACCTATGTGGTTAATTTGTTTAGTACTTATGAATGTTTACAGTCATTACTTCTTTAATTTTGTATTATTCACTGAATAGTTAAAATAAATACAACTCAAGCTTCAGATTATCTGTAAATAAATTGCGGGGCTGTCCTTATATTCCAAGAGATAATGCACTTTTCTTCGTCACAGCCGCGCTTGTATTCGGGGACGTTTTGTGTCAGGAACATTATTTTTAAAAAATCGTTTTTATAATGCTTTCCTCCAAATTCAGAATATATGAGCATTTTTGGACTTACTGCTCTCAAACTGTTGACAGTTTGAGAAACGTTTTTCAACAAAGTGATTTCTGATTTGTTATTAACCGTATCCTACAACATAAGTTTCTTCTTATCCCCTTCCATACTGTGGTGGAACTGTGGGCGTGAACTGTGTTGTATATATCGATTTGGCTCTGTTTTACGGCCTGATACCCTTCCCGATGAAAACCCCATGTGCAAGGAACTATTCACTCTTGCGTACCCTGTGGTGTTTGCTAGTGTGCATATGAAGAGGTAATGTTGAATATGCGTCGTGTATAATTTTCGACTCTTCGATCACGAAATCACACTTGTCTCTGCCTGTTCGGTCAACAACCACCGAAAACCTTATGAAAACCAGCACTGACATGAGGCGTACTAGGAAAGACGAGGTGTGTGGCACTGTGCTATTGCTTTCCTCACTGAGACAGACAGTGTTATCGCACCCTATGAGCAACACCTTCCATAATACTCCGAATGTATCACCCATACCCCAGCAGCTTCCATAGTGTCACGGCCATGGATGAGACTGAGACTTTGGTAGAGGCTACACTTTGTCCTGGCCTGTGCCAAGAGACAGGTGTAAGAGTACTGTATCCATCAAGGTGTGATAACAGGCAGAAATCATACTTATTGTGCAATAAACACGCAAGCTATATCATGGCATTTTTGCGTAAAACTGCGGGCACATGTGGACATCAGTGTACTATAAAGGAGTTCTTTATAACTACTCTGTATAGAGGAATTATCCATCTAACCCACAGAGGAATATAACTGAGGTCACAAATAATAGTTTATGCCAGTTTGAGTGCCTTTATGATCTTCTTCAGTCCATTGACTGTTTTGATGCAGAGCTCCATGTACCCTATCCTCATAACTCATAAATCCTACATCTGAAATCTAACGCGATTTTCATATTTATACCTAGGCCTGCGCCTACCCACGCTTCCCTCTAAAACAAACTGAACAAATCCTGGGTGACTTAGAATGTGTCCTATTATTCTACCCCTTCTTCTGTTCATATTTCACCACATGGTCCTCCTCTCAGGTCGATTCAGTATCGCGTCGTTAGTCCTTCGATATACTCAACTCACCTTCATCATTATTTTGTAACACCACAGTTCAAAAGCTTATATCCTCTTTGTTTCTGAGCTAGCCATGTCCATGTTTCATTTGTATACAGTGCCTCTCTTCAGATGCCAGTCTTTGCCATTTACTGGTCATCTTATAATTTGCTTTACAGGTCAAAGTTAACTCGTTAAGGAGTTCTGAATTTTAAATTTACAAATTGTAAAAAATGAAAATAACAATAACCGTAGGTACGCGAGGTAGCACTAAAACATCCTGGTTTTCGTCCCCCTTGGGATGGCAAGGAGCTAAGACTACAAGTTGTTTTACGTTGCACCCACACAGATAGGTCTTACGGCGAAGATAGGACAGGAAAGGGCTAGGAGTGGGAAGGAATCGGCCGAGGCCTTAATAAGGTACAGCCCCAGCATTTGCCTGGTGTCAAAATGGGAAACCACGGAAAACCATCTTCAGGGCTGCCGACAGTGGGGTTCGAACCTACTATCTCCCGAATACTGGATACTGGCCGCATTTAAGCGACTGCAGCTATGGAACTCGGTAGAGCTAAGACTAAGAAGTCAACCATTGTGGCCTTATTTAAGGCACGGCCTCAATTGTGCCTGATGTAAGGATGGGAATCCACGAAAAACTCTCTTCAGGACTACCGACGGTGAAGTTTGAAACAATAGTCCCCCGAATACAAGTTTACAACTGCATGATGAGTGCGTGGATTTCTGTCCTTTGCCATTTACTGGTCATCTTATAATTTGCTTTATAGGTCAAAGTTAACTCGTTAAGGAGTTCTGAACTTTAAATGTATAGAGTATTCATGTAATGTGAGTTTCCTTCTGATGCTTTGACTATAATTTCAGTACTAAAATTGTTCTTTTATTCCTTCCAAATTCCTTCGTTGAATTTCCATTTGATACTTAATTCTTTTCTATTTCCTTAAACATGTGTTGATAATTATATATTTTACGCCCTAAAACAAAACAGAGAAAGTCCCTTCATTTTCAATTATGGTGTTGATGGGGTGGCAATCCCTCACGGGGATCACTGTAAGTTTTAATATAAATAAAGATCTTCATTGGGGTAATCATATAACGCAGTCGTAAAGAAATGTTGCAGATCTCTTGACATGGTTATGAGGGCATTTAGGGGTTAAGATGTATGGAAACCCGCACCAAGACTTCTTGATATGAGAACTGGAAAAAATTCAATTGAAAGCAGCACGGTTTGTTCCAGGTGATTTCTGTCAAGGGGGTAGTGTTACAAAAAAGGTTCAAACTTTGCTCTGGGAAGACTTAGGAGAAAGGAGACAAGATGCTTGACTAAGCGGTATGATCCAAGCTGTCAGTGGAGGGCTAGTGTGAAATGACGTTAGTAGAAAAATAATAATCTTGGGTTGAGCTTTTAAAGCCGGCCCCGTGGTGTAGGGGTAGCGTGCCTGCCTCTTACCCGCAGGCCCCGGGTTCCATTCCCGGCCAGGTCAGGGATTTTTACCTGGACTTGAGGGCTGGTTCGAGGTCCACTCAGCCTGCGTGATTAGAATTGAGGAGCTATCTGACGGTGAGGTAGCGGCCCCGGTCAAGAAAGCCAAGAATAACGGCCGAGAGGATTCGTCGTGCTGACCACACGACACCTCGTAATCTGCAGGCCTTCGGGCTGAGCAGCGGTCGCTTGGTAGGCCAAGGCCCTTCAAGGGCTGTAGTGCCATGGGGTTTTGTTTGGTTTGGTTTTTTTTTTTTTTTTTTTTTTGAGCTTTTAAAATTAGGAAGTTGAAATTCAAGAGGACAAATCTGGGAATATACTGATTGACAGAACGAATGGCAAGGGAGTGGAATAATTTAATAAGGGTAATGTTCAATAAATTTCAAAAATCTGCGAAAACATTTAAGGAAAGGCTAGGTAAACGACTGACAGGGAATCTACCACGTGGGTGACAGTCCTAAATCCATATCATTGATAACTGATTGATTTTAACGATCGCCTCTACCATCACCCCCAACACCGCCACTACCATGTGGCTAAATCACTTGGTAAATCGAATATGTACTAATACATGACTTACTAACACAATATTGTCAAAACGTACTCCATGAACCTTGGAAGATCAACTTGAATTTTCATTTAAAACACCAGCTGAAGAGTAAGGAAAAAAATTCACGTTGGCATTTACTGCGCCCTATTTTCTATGCCTTACAGCAGGATTAAAGATCAGAAGCTCGAATTAATATATTCACCAATGTAAATTCACATCACATCTACGCCGTAAGAAGTGTACCACACCCGTCGTATGCAATAAAACAATTCAGAATACAACATCGTCCGCCTCTGTGGTGTAGTGGTTAATGTGATTAGTTGCCACCCTCGGAGGCCAGGGTTCGATTCCCACCTCACCCATCCTGGAAGTGGTTTTCCGTGGCTTCCCACTTCTCCTCCAGACAAATGCCGGGATGGTATCTAACTTAAGGCCACGGCCGCTTCCTTCCCTCTCCCTTGTCTATTCCTTCCAGTCTTCCTATCCCACCACAGTCCGACTCGTTGGCTGAATGGTGAGCGTACTGGCCTTCGGTTCAGAGGGTCCCGGGTTCGATTCCCTGCCGGGTCGGGGATTTTAACCTTAATTGGTTAATTCCAATGGTCCGGGGGCTGGGTGTTTGTGCTGTCCCCAACATCCCTGCAACTCACACACCACTCATAACACTATCCTCCACCACAATAACACGCAGTTACCTATAAATGGCAGATGCCGCCCACCCTCATCGGAGGGTCTGCCTTACAAGGGCTGCACTCGGCTAGAAATAGCCACACGAAATTATTATTATCCCACCACAAGGCCCCTGTTCAGCGTAACAGGCGAGGCCACCTGGGCGAGGTACTGGTCATCCTCCAAGTTGTATCCCCCGACCCAGTGTCTGAAGCTCCAGGACACTGGCCTTAGGGCGGTAGAGGTGGGATCCCTCGCTGAGTCCGATTGAAAAACCGACCCTGGAAGGTACACAGATAAAGAAGAAGATGGAGAAGAAGAAGAAGAAGAAGAAGAAGAAGAAGAAGAAGAGTACATCGGCAACAAGTTCCTTAGCTTATGTACAGGGTGGACAAAATAAAACTGGCCCGGAAAATATTTATAAGACTGACGCGGAATTGACCCCAGGAAATGCTGGAAACCGTGACTTCGAAGCAACAATCGGTTGCTGTCACGTGTCTACGAGTGCACATCTCCCACATGCTGTGTCTCGAGTACGTCGCTGTGTCATTATGTGTGAGTGAGTGAGTGAGTGAGTGAGTGAGTGAGAGGGGCAGACGTGTTTAGTAACCTGTTGAATGTATCACAAAATGGTGCTCACGATAAAACAGCGCGTGTTCGTAAGCGAGTGTTACGCGAAGCACGATTCGTGGAAAACCTGCGCGGAACATTTTTTCACAAGAGTCTAAGACTGGAAGTGATTTAGGAAAACCTCCACCAATGTCTGCAATGCAAAATATAGTGCCAAAAGTCTTGAAACAGGCTCTGTAATGAATAAAAAACCGTAACTATCCGAAAAAAGTTCGAACACCAGAAAACAATGTTCGAGTGCAGGGAAGTCTGGAATGAAGTCCGACAAAATCTCAACCCCGTTAATCTGTACAAGTGGGAGTTAAGAGATTGTCGTGTCGAAACGTTACCAAAAGGACCTGTATCTTTACGAATTTACTGTTGTGCATGCCTTAAAGCGTCAGCCTCACGTCAGTTCTTTGGTAAATATTTTTCGGGGCCAGTTTTATTTCGCCCAGCCGGTACTAATGTCTGGTCCCAGATCAGGCTACGAAACTGCAGTGGCGAGGAGTAAAACACGAAAATACGTTTTATAACCTTGTAGTTAAACATCGTATATGGAAATGTGAGAGTATCAACCACTTGAATTCAACACACAATTTTTCACACATTTATATACTTCTCAGTTGCCTATTTAGGTATAAAGGTGTGACAACATTCAGACCACCAGAGATGGAGCGAGCAAATCGCTATGGAACAAATGTGCGTTCGTGAGGTAAATAGGTTCAAATCCCACCGTCGTCTGTCCTGTGAACGGTTTTCCGTGGATTCCCATTCTCACTTACAAGCAAGTACCGGGGCAGTTCCTATTGACAGGCAACGGTGATCCCTTCTCCTTCGTCCTTCACTGCACTGCTACCCCTTCAGCGTATGGAATGAAAGCAAACCAACCAAACAAACCAACCAACAAACAAACAAACAAACAAACAAACAAGCAAACAAACAAACAAACAAACAAACAAGCAAATAAACAAACAGAGACGTCTTCGAAGGTTGATTAGAATTTGTTTCAGTGATTACGTTCCTCGAGAAGTCTGGCTTTGAAGGCCAGCGGCGTGGCCTTCAGTTCAAAGGGCCGCGGGTTCGATTCCCGGCCGGGCCAAAGACTTCCACTGTACATCGTTTATTCCTCTGTCTTGAGGACTGAATGTTTGTATCCTTCTTAATGCATGTCTCTTTATCTACAAATAACACACCACAGTAACACGTAATAGTAAATACATTCCTCCACGGAAAGTTTGCGTCAGGAAGGGAATCCGGCCGTGAAACTAGCCCAATTCCTCATCAAATGCCTAACCTAATTAACTGAAAAAATGCCAGGCCCTGCCAACTTGGGAATGTTGAGACAGAGAAGATGATATCACTGCCTGACTCTGGCATTACTTCGATAGTCCATTTCATATTTCCTCCCTTAGTCAAAACTCTTGCACTTTCCCAACCTCAAAGGTTTGCGAGACGTGATAAATCTTAGATTTCCGTACCCTTCACGGCTGTTATCTTTCTGTTGTCGATATTCTCAATCAAGGAAAGGTGTAAACTTTTCCATTTTCTCCTCTAATTCGTTTTAAAAGGGCATGGTTAACTGACTATTTCCTCTCAAAGCAATAAATATTTTCACCATTGAACAGAGTGAATCATAGCTACTTAACTGCTGTGCTACGCGCAATCGAACTAGACATATAATTTATTAACATCACACAACTTGTTCTTCGCCAACGGCCGTAGCCGTGTTGAAACACCGGATCCCGTGAGATCTCCGAGGTTAAGCAACATTGGGCGTGGTCAGGAGTTGGGTGGGTTGCCACGCGCTGTTGGTTGCGGGGTAAGGGAATGGAGGAGCGGAAAGAAACTGGCCACCCTACCGCACGAAACCTCCGGCTCAGGAACACCTCTGCGGAGGTTCGGACCTGCCTTCGGGCAGAATAACCCTTACCTTTTACTTGTTCTTCAGGGAAGATCTACGAAAGTCCAGATCAGTGGTTGGAGACAATTAGCATAAAATTGTGAGTAGAGCAAGAATGTCCGTTATTCATGTTATTGTATGTGTCACCTCTTAAACCACTATTGAGTAATTTAGCATGTTTACGGGATAGAGGTGTGGTGGGCATTTTTACTTTTGCTGATTACGTCACTCACAATATCTTCGAAAAAGCTATTAGTGCCTAATGCAACATAGAGCCAAAATAGAGCCTTATCATGAACCCATTCACCCAGGAGAAAGTTATAAACCCGCCATATCACAAATGGGCTTCGAATCGGGTACTGATCCATATCCAGCGAAGAATGTCCGGTTCATTATCCCAAAGTCTCGGTTGTGATCTCGACCAACGTCGCCAATAGTTTGACGAAAAAACAACAAATAGTCGATACTAAAAATCAAGACTTAATTATTCTTGGAATTATATACCACTTTCGGCAAAGTAAATATCTCATGTGGTGCAACTTTCTCTTAAAACAAAAATCAGCAGAGACAAAAATTAAATTAACACAGCCAGAGCAACCTTCCAGTATACTTCCACTTCCGTTTCTAGGCAGCAGACAAGTGGAATATCGAAACTGGTAGACAGACCACCTACCACTTCAGAAAGTATGCAATTCTGTAACATGTCATGATTATTATTATTATTATTATTATTATTATTATTATTGTTATTATTATATTATTATTATTATTATTATTCTTTCTCAGTTAGCGTCTTCTAGGAACCACGAGGCAATTTCATTGATCCATCCCTTGTTGTTCCTTCTTCCTCCTCCAATACTCCTTCATCTGCTCAACATGCCTCCTTTTCCTCTTCTCAGAAAATTTTGAGCCTGTATTCTTTCCCTCGCGACCTTGGAATCCTTCAATTTTTAACACTTTCTTTCTAAAAATTCTCTTTCTCTGTTGTTTTTTCTTCCCTTATGTTGTTTCTTTCCAAATGTTTCTTGACTTCATGAATCCAGGGAGTTGTTGACTTCTTATTACAATGATATTTGAAGATCTGTTTGGTTAACCTGTTGTCATCCATTCTGTGTAAATGTCCAAAAAATATAAATCGCCTCTTCCACATTGTATCTGTTATGTTTTCTATGTTCCGATTACTACATGATTTCAAGAGTTCTGCAGTTCTTAGCGGCCCGAGTTTTTTATTCTAATACTTCTAATTTATTCAGCTTGTTTTTTTTTCTTTTTTTGCTATTTGCTTTACGTTCTACCGACACAGATAGGTTTTATGGCGACGATAGGACAGGAAAAGCCTAGGAGTGGGAAGGAAGCGGCCGTGGCCTTAATTAAGGTACAGCCCCAGCATTTGTCTGGTGTGAAAATGGGAAACCACGGAAAACCTTCTTCAGGGCTGCCGACAGTTGGGTTCGAACCCACTGTCTCCCGGATGCAAGCTCACAGCTGCGCAATCCTAACCGCACGGCTAACTCGCCCGGTTATTCAGCTTGTAATTAAGTACTAGACATTCACTCGCGTATAGCCATTCCGGTTTGACTACTGTGTTGTAGTGTTGTATTTTGAGGTTTGTTAGATAAACACTTTTTGTTGTAGATATTCCTAGTTATACCGTATGCTCTTTCCATCGTGTGAATCCTTTCTTCTACAGCGGATTTTTCCAAACCATTTTCTTGAATTGTATCTCCCAAATATTATTATTATTATTATTATTATTATTATTATTATTATTATTATTATTATTATTATTATTATTATTATGTCCGCCTACATTACTAAATTGTTAGGGTTTTGGCCTTTGGTTGAAGGGGCCCCGGATTCGATTCCCGGTTGGGTCGGAGACTTTAACATTCAGTGGTAATTTCCGATAGTTAGGAGGATGTGTATATGTGCTGTCTTCAGCATTAGATAAATTAATTATTATTAGTAGTAGTAACATACTTTGCTTATCCTTAAAAGACATCATGAGAAATAGCGAAGTCTTCAGGACCTCAGCAGATAAACGAACGTTTATGGTGAAAACTAGCAGCAGGGCTGGTACAAAGTGGTCAGAAGAATGGAAGAGGCAACACAGTGAGTTCATGAAGAAATTTTGGAAGAACAGGATTGCGAAAGTCACCAAGCCAATGAACAAGTTGTAACGCGCTCTATGAATGCGCATAACGAAATAATAATAATAATAATAATAATAATAATAATAATAATAATAATAATAATAATACTTTCTTAATCTGTTTATCCTCCAGGGTCGGTTTTTCCCTCAGACTCAGCGGGGGATCCCACCTCTACCGCCTTAAGGGCAGTGTCCTGGAGTTTTAGACTCTGGGTCGGGGATACAACTGGGGAGGATGACCAGTATCTTTCCCAGGTGGCCTCACCTGCTATGTTGAAGAGGGGCCTTGCGGGGGGATGGGAAGATTGGAAGGGATAGACAGGGAAGAGGGAAGGAAGCGGCCGTGGCCTTAAGTTAGGTACCATCGCTGCATTTGCCTGGAAGAGAAGTCGGAAACCACGGAAAACTACTTCCAGGATGGTGAGGTGGGAATTGAACCCACCTCTACTCAGTCGACCTCGCGAGGCTGAGTGGAGCCCGTTCCAGCCCTCGTACCACTTTTCAAAATTTCGTGGCAGATGCGGGAATCGAACCCGGCCTCCGGGGGTGGCAGCTAATCACACTAACCACTCCATCACAGAGGCGGAATAATAATAATAATAATAATAATAATAATAATAATAATAATAATAATAATAATAATAATAATAATAATTTCGTGTGGCTATTTCTAGCCGAGTGCAGCCCTTGTAAGGCAGACCTTCCGATGAGGGTGGGCGGCATCTGCCATGTGTAGGTAACTGCGTGTGATTGTGGTGGAGGATAGTGTTATGTGTGGTGTGTGAGTTGCAGGGATGTTGGGGTCAGCACAAACACCCAGCCCCGGGGCCATTGGAATTAACCAATGAAGGTTAAAATCCCCGACCCGGCCGGGAATCGAACCCGGGACCCTCTGAACCGAACGCCAGTACGCTGACCATTCAGCCAACGAGTCGGACATAATAATAATAATAATAATAATAATAATAATAATAATAATAATAATAATAATAATAATAATAATAATAATAATAATAATAATAATAATAATAATAATAATAATAATAATAATTTTCCTATGCTGATGTTTAAAAGGAAATAAAAATTACCGTACTGTGCCCTAGGAATGTATGTTTGCACGAAGTATTTACGCACTCCTCCGGTATAATGTATAATTAAAGTTAATCTTCCTTTACACAGTAGCCTAGGTAAATGAACACAACGAAAATTGTTCTGATGGACTGCACATCTGTTATATGGCTACGAGGCGTGACCAGTCTTAAAGGAGATAATGGACACAAAGAGCATTCTCAGATACGTGCTATTAGAATTAGGCTATCGATATCAGTTGTATTAAACCAGGCTTCCAAAAACGTGACATACGTATATAGTCTGCTAAAGGTATTCGTCAGCAATTTACCCAACCAGTGTCCTGTCACAGTCATCGCGGCGGCTTCCTGACCTTGACTTCTTTGACCGCATTTACTGTCACTCGTATGAGACAACTCCTCAGTTGGACTCAACAAAGCTGACTGAACCACGTTCAAGCGTATATTCCAGGATAAAATTCCTTGGATAAGTTGGCAATGGAACCGTGGTTACGATAAGAAACAGAAACCTTACTCTTACAGTCTTAAGTTCTGTGATTAGATTTCCTGTCCTGGTCTTACCTGTACTAATTATCCATTAAATCCTGGAAAATAAATTCGGGAGATGGTGGGTTCGAATCCCATTGTCAGCAGCCTTGAATAGGGTTTCCGTGGTTTCCCATTTTAACACCAGGAAAATGCTGGAGCGGTGTCTTAATTAAGGCCACGGCTGCTACCTTCCCAATCCTACCCCATTCCCATTCTTCCGTCGGCGAAAACCTTCAATGTATTAATGTGACGTTAAAATGCTAGCAAAGAAAAATCCTGCAAAGGGCAGGGAAACTTCGTAAGTAGATTCTTTTCATTTCATCAAAGTCTGATTGACAGTGTTTTATGATGATGTTATTTTCTTTACGTCCCACGAACTACTTTTACGGTTTTAGGAGACGCCGAGGTGCCGAAATTTAGTCCCGCAGGAGTTCTTTCACGTGTCAGTAAATGTACCGACACGAGGCTGACGTATTTGAGCACCTTCAAATACCACCGGACTGAGCCTGGATCGAACCTGCCAATTTGGGGTTAGAAGGCCAGCGCCTCAACTGTCTGAGCCACTCAGCCCGGCTACAGTGTTTTAGGATGTGAATCAGTACTCAGTAGGAGTGATAACGGAGTGTGTGCGATAATGATCATTGAAACGAAGATAACAGCTGACCGCTTGCCAGAAAGACAGTGGCATCGCGGTGGATTATTTTCAGCCACAAGAAAAAAATTTTTGGCACCAAAATGTGGTTGTTGTGAGGAAATGTGACGAAATATAAATTATTCGACATATCAGGAGAGAACGTTCCAACCACGCCTGCGACGGAAACTTCAGTGACACCTGATGTCGGCTATGATCACAATACCAATAACCACACAAAACTGCAAGTTACAAGCTGCGGCAGGTTTCCAACTCTACCTAATCACATTGCAAAATTATTTCATCATTCTTCATAGTTTTCCTTTATAGTTTATTGTGATTTTAAATTTGAACTAATTTTATCGTCTCACCTGATAAAAAGAACTGTAATGTTCAACAGAATACAGTGGTCTTACCTTAGAGATAGTGTCCAGTGGCTGACTTGTCTTCACACACACGCCTTATCAGCTATTGTCACATCATTACCCTAATGTAGGCCTATATATATGAGCACCTAACGGGTGGCTAAATATATATACCTGAGCAACACACTGACCCGGATATGGGGCGTAGCGGTATTGTAAACCGTTCAGTTCTCACATCTCATCATCTTCACATTTCATATTATAATAATTATTTCAAATAATATTATAATGATTTTATTTATTTGCATTCATATCAGCCATTCACTAGCACGATCTTGCTCGTTCTTCCTCCAAGAATGTCCCATATATTTTCCTTGGTTTCTCTTCGGACAGATTCTTTTCCTCCGCAATTTTTATTCTGAACATGATATTCCTCAGAAATGTTATTCCTTTCCATTTTTTTTTTTACTATTTCCCCGAATCTCTTCCTGTCTATGTCTCTCCCGCGTACAGGCATACCTATCACTATTATTTTAAGCTTGCATTCGAATGATGCTAGATTCGAGCCCCACTATCGGCAGCCCTCCGTGGCTTTCCATGGTTTCCCATTTCCTTACCAGGCAGTTGCTAAGGCTGTAACTTATTTAGACCATTTCCTTTCCTGTCCTATCCGATGGTTGTTGCAAGACGTGTCTGTGTCTGTGCGACTTAAAATCAGTATCAGAGAAATATTATTTATTTATTTATTTATTTATTTATTTATTTATTTATTTATTTATTTATTTATTTAGATTCGTTTCAGCCAATCAAGGGTTACAGTTACTCACCATCCTGCATACTCTCCTTCTTTTCTCCTTCGTCAGCATTCCTCTTGCTCTTCCTTGTTTACTTGTTCTTACTCAAGAATGCCATATTGGCTCTCTTTGGGTTCTCTTTGGGAAGACCTTCTGCCTCCACAAATTTCATTCTGGACAAGATCCTCCTCAGAAAATGTATTTCTTTTTCTATTTCGGCAGTTCTCTTCCTGGCTTATTGTCTCTTCCGTAAACCCATTAAACAAACAAACCCATGCTGCAATGGTCCTTTAGGGCCTTGGTCAGCTAAGACAGCTGATGCTCAGCCAGGTAGCCTGCAGATACCGGGGCGCACAGGGTCAGCGTGTAAATATTCTTGACTGGATCCGCTGCCTCTCGTATGAGACGGAGTGAAACCTGTTCAATCCCTCAGGTCAAAATCTCCGAATCGCTGGACAGGTCGGTAATCATACCTGAGGTCAACGAGGAAGAAGAACACACACAAGCCCTCATCACGGGGCTGGCATAATAATAATAATTATTAACAATCTGATGAATCTCTCCTCCACTATTTGTTTATTTAACGACAAAAAGTAGCGTTCGATGTAAAATATCTGACAATTGCTTGTATATTTAGCGTGTCTCTGAAGCATCTTTCAAGTTTAAGCAGGTAGAATACAGAACACACTCCCTGAATGACTCACATTCAATTCCTGTATCCAACACAAATTTAAGATTGCAATCATTATACGAAATGACGCTCATTCAGCCTTGTGAGCGAGGGTTTGACAGTTACATGACGAAAAATAGTAGTAAAACGAATTTAGTACACAGATATCTTGCAAGATAAATAGAACAAATAGGAAGGCAGCTGCCGGTAAGTTTATAAAGTTCTCATTTGTAAGCAAGGAAATTTGTAGAGATATGCTACTGCTGAAATCGTGATCATTGCGATGGGGTCTCCAGGTCTGTGTGACGTTACTTTACGAAACTCGCATATATGTTCTCATTAGAACTGTAGTGTCAAGGCTAATAATAATAATAATAATAATAATAATAATAATAATAATAATAAGAAGAAGAAGAAGAAGAAGAAGAAGAAGAAGATTTAACGTATTTTCAATTGCTGGATATTTGAAGAGGTGAAAGGAAATGGCGTATGGCTTTTAGTGCCGGGAGTGTCCGAGGAAAAGTTCGGCTTGCCAGGTGCAGGTCTTTCGATTTGACTCCCGTAGGCGACCTGCACGTCGTGGTGGTGGTGGTGGTGGTGGTAGTGGTGATGATGATGATGATGAAGACAACACATACACCTAGCCCCCCTGCCAGCGAAATTAACCAATGATGGTTAAAATTCCCGACCCTGCCGGGAATCGAACCCGGGACCCCTGTGACCAAAGGCCAGCACGCTAACCATTTAGCAATGGAGCCGGACATTTGAAGAGGTGCAAGAGTATCATAATTTTGTCCCTCAGGAGTTCCTTGACATGCTAGACAGTTCGAAATTATCACATTTAAACACCTTCGTATGCTAACGACCTCAGCCTGTATCGAACTCGTTATGTTGAGAACGAAAATATAACGGCTAACCAACTATGTCTCTGAGATAGTGTGTTCAGTGAACCTTTCTATTATTTTGCAAACAAACCACTTTAAGTCTAAAACCGCACTTCTGAGAAAAACAGGTTTAGAAGTTTTCACTCTTTCATGACCAATATCTTCTCCGATAATAACAATAAGAAGTCTGGCTCCTTGGCTGAATGGTCAGCGTTGAGGTCTTCGATTCAGAGGATGCCGGGTCCGATTCCCCACCGGATCGCCGATTTTAATCTCGTGTGATTAAGTTCTCTGGTTCGGGGACTGGGTGTTTGTCCCAACACTCTCCTCTTCGTATTCAGACAACACGCCACACTACCAACCACTACAGAAACACGCAATAGTGATTACATCCCTCTACATTGGATTGTCGTCAGGAAGGGAATCCGGCCATAAAACAGGATCAAATCCACACATGTGGGGAAAACGGTAGAAGAATAAGAATATATCTCTTTAAAACAATGTAGTTGACGCCGTAAAGGCGACCTGCCTGTCTGTGAGGATAGGGCCCTGCCTCTGATGACTTCTAATAATGAAGACGGAACACACACACACGCACGCACACATACCCCGAGCCAGCGGATTTAACCAACGAAGGTTAAATCTCTTACGCCGCCGGGAATCGAACCCGGGATCCCTCTGAGTCAAAGACCAGCACGCTAACCATTTAGCCATGGAGCAGGACATAATGGTCGATGTAAAATGACAAATAAAAATGTTAATGATCTATGTGGTTATTTTAAAGCAATTGTAGAGGAATATTAAAACAGAAATCTTATAAGGTGGGAAGGAATAGTAAAGATCTACCATATTATAATAGAGAAATAAAGAAACTAAGAAGGAAGTACAGAATGGAAAAAATAAGTTATAGTTAGGAATGGTTGTGAATTTATAGAGAAACTAGTAAGATACCCGTGCTTCGTTACGGTATTATAATAAAATTTAGAATTGAATTCGCCGAAATTCGCGATCTAACTCGTTTTATGAGAGATTACGTCAAAGTTCCTCCCATTTTTCAATCTTTCTTCCCAGCAATCGATTTCGTACTTACCGGGCTAGGTCCAGGTATTCCACCCGGTCAGTTGGATCCCTAAATCTTTGCCATCTTTTCCTAAAAGCATTTTAAATATGAATCAAATCCTTGAGGAGATCCGGCGTGGTGTCGTCTTGGGTGCCTTGGCGGTACTGACCCCGCGGCCGGGCTGCAATCGTAGTCATTGCCCGGCCAGGACCCGTTTCCAGCGCGGTCTGCACATTTTGACGACGGTCCAGAACATAATTATTATTAGGGTGGGTAATATTAGTTGAATTTAGGTTATTATTATTATTATTATTATTATTATTATTATTATTATTATTATTATTATTATTATTATTATTATTATTATTATTATTATTATTATTATTATTATTATTATTGTACCGGGCGGTACACCTCTACGACGCAAGTTCAAATCTTGCGCCAATTGAAACTTCTCTACTGGAGAAACCCGGAACTTTACCACCGAACTAACTCTACTGGTTAACAGAAGATGTCACTGTGTGTTTTTGATTTGCTTTTGTTTTTCATTGATCAAGAAGTGTGGACATTCTCTAACAGATGTCTCTACCAAAAACTATGGTAATACACTCTGGTGCAATGGAATGAACTCTCTTGAAGAAATGTTGTATTCATAAGTTTTGTTCTTACTAAATTTTGTTCTGTGGTTTGTGGGCTGGCAGCATTAATCCTTTCTCTCCGCCTGTTTTGAATTTAGCCAATCCGTAATGTCTGTAATTAATTTTCCTCCAATCATTGCTTTCTTCTTCGAATTTCCATGTGTAATTATTAGTGAACCAATAAAATTGAGGGGGTGTGTCCACTCATTCCTGAAAGGTCTCGAATTTTCCACGAGGGTATAAAAACTGCTGATTTTCTTGTCTCCGCGCCACTAGTATAACATCTAACTCAGTGTGTGAATATGTAGCAGGGGGCGGGAAGCGCCTCGTTCTTCAGACAGCAGATCTTCAACAAGGTAATGGCCTTTTAACATCTTTATTTCTTGCTAGCTCAGCAGTCTAACTCTCGGGGAGGGTTCGAAACCTTTAATATGTAACCTATTAAACATGTAAACACTTTTCCTGGTAAACTTCAGTTTTCTTGAACTTTAATGCGGGGATAGAGAGTGCTTCACCCTCTCGAGCTCCCCTTCATTTTGAAATTGAGGTGACTACGTTTTCATAACCGTTTCTTCTCTTCCTTAATGTATTAAAGTTTTTTCATACGAGTCACCTCCCTAGCTTGGGATTGGCGCCTGTGTATCGGCCTATAGCCACTTAGGTTTTAAAATGTAGATTTAGGAGTGAAAATTCACGCCTCCATCCTTTTGTTTTGGGCCATTTAAATTAACCTGGTTTTTGCACACTAAGGCCCAGTAGATTGGGTACGAGATACCCCTGTTTATTTATAAGTATGCCTTAAGGGCAGTCAAGTGTAAAGTTTGTTTATGGCCTTCTGATAGGCTTGAACTATCGAGAGCGGGTCAGCTCTTTATGGTGTTGTGATAAAAGTGCCTTACAGAGGTTTGAAATGTAAGGTTGGGAGCTAATACTCCATGTATTAAGGGTTTTGTGATCGTGAGCTGAGAGCTCAAGGATTGGTGATTTTGGGCCCGTAGCCCAGAACTTGTAAAGACCACTTAACTGGTGCTTTCTTGTAAAGCGGCATTGTACCGGATTTTCCTTGTCATTTCCCCCCTAGTGGAAACTGTTTAAATTTTTCTCTTGGTTGTGTACCTGATTTAATTTGTTGTTATTTGTTGTACGCTCAAAATTCTATGTCACCATTGTTAAGTTTTGAAAATATAACCTTGTTGAAATTTTAATTCATCTTTCGAACTTGTAGTTAGACCCATTCCAGCCCGCACCTTCTTTCACCTCTGACTTCCACGGATAACTCCGTAACAATTATTATTATTATTATTATTATTATTATTATTATTATTATTATTATTATTATTATTATTATTATTATTATTATTATTATTATTATTGATGGTCTGGAACCCACGGCAAAATGCAAGACCGCTACTTGGCGGTAAATTACATCTGCTGCCATTGTCATTGCTGAAAATGTGACCAGCACCATCGTCGCGCGTAGGCAAGTGCCCGAGATTTCTGGCGACACGAATGATATACTTCCGTGCATTATTGACCTTATTATAGAGGTGAACAATTGCACGGTCAACTTCATTCCTATCATTTATTTCAAATGTGTTTACATTTTTTATTTATGTGGCAGGAGAATCTACTGTAATCAAACTTTATGTTCTCCAAAGGAAAAGATGGTTCTTGAAAGCGAACCCAGGAAAGATTAAAAATGATCAGTTCATGATCAGAATAAGTACATTATGAACAGTAAAATCAATTGCTCTCAACTCCTTTTTCAGCCCACCGCCGTTAAGTTGATTTATTCCCCTCCCCCTCCAAATAAAAATAAAAATAAAAATAAAGGCATGTTTACTTATGTTTAAAGGAGATTCCAAGTACCAATGTTCACGTCTGTTACCTAAAAATAATTCACTTTTTTCACGTCCTTTCACACATCCCCTTAAGTGAATTTCCCGTTAAAATGCCTGTTTGTTTAATAGTAAAAGATCTTCTAAATACCAATTTCACGACTCTAACATCTTCAGTTCGTGAGATATCTGTCCTCATAAAAGGAATTCAACACCTTTTCACCCCCGCCCCCAAGATGATTCCCCCCCCCCGAAAAAACGCTTTTTTCTTTAAAGAAGATCCAAATACCAATTTTCACGTCTGTAACCTTTAGTTTTTATTAGATGCAAGTATCCTCATGCAATTAATTCAATTAATCTTCAATTCTTTCACCTCCCCCCCTTCATTTGATTTTCCTAAAATACGTGTTTCTTCAATTTTAAACCAGATTCCAAATACCAATTTTCACGTCTGCAAAATCTTTCATTTTTGAGATAATAGTAACCTCACACAAATAATTCAGCTAATTTTTCAATTTCCCTCCCCCCTTTAGGTGGATTTCCGAAAACAAAAAAATACGCATTTCTTTATTTTTAAAGGGGATTCCAAATACCAAATTTCACGTCTGTAACGTCTCCAGCTATTGAGATATCAGTATCCTAATTAAAAATTTCAACCCCATTTTCGGTTATTTTTACCCCTCCACCCGTGTGGTTTTTCAGAAAACAAAAAATACATGTTTCTTTATTTTTAGTAGAGACTAGCAAATGTACCCGTGCTTCGCTACGGTATTCTACATTGTATACGGATATCGACGTAAATACTGTGCGTGCAGCAAATGAGATTGTTTTAAAATTGCATGTCTCTTAGCCTTATCCGAGAAATAGCATGGGGAGGTCCACATACGTTGTCTCCAATGTAAAGTGAGGGTTGCGGAGTTGTGATGATAACGCCAGGCTCACTTGCCTACTGCCATACACAATCGAGTTGGCAAGTTTACATTATAATTGCAGGCCCCAATGCCTACTGCGCGGTCACAATCGATATGGGGAGTTTTAGTTACAATGGCAGACCCATTTCCTAGTTTCAGACAGGTTACAGTTGAGGAGTTTTATTATAATACCAGGCAACTTCCCTACCACCAGTCAAAATTGAGTTGTGCAGTTATCATTATAATGACAGTCCCTTTTTACTGCTGCTAGCCAGCTTACTGCCAGTCACACAGAATTAGTGAGTTTCCATGAAAATAGCAGGCAACTATGCCTAATGCTAGTCAAATTTTAGATTGGAACATTTGTTTATAATGGCGGGCACCCTGGCCTAGAGCCAAACACAATAGAGTAGGGGACTTTCGAACAAAACTGCATGATCCCTTGCCTTCTGCAAGACAAATCGAAAAGTGAATTATTCATTAAAATGGTAGGCCCTCCTTACTAATGTTAGTTACACAGGAGTTGGAGAAGACCCCATTCCTACTGCCAGCAGTCAAATTCGGTGTAGGGAGTACTGATTACAATAGCAGACACATCCTTTCTCGATCGCTACAAATCGACATCAATGAATATATACAGATGGACATCCGAAAGTATATGAATGTTTACAATATTGCCGACCTTCATTTACAGATTAACTGCTGCTAAACGGTACGTCATATCGACAAAGGATTGTACCGTAAGGCGCAGTATTTAGCGATCTAAATGGCTGGCCCTATGATATTTTCTCGCATCTAATCTATTCATGGGTCAGATTGAATCAGAAACGTTGAATAGGTTGAAATTTTTGTAAGAATATCTTACATTGCATTACTTTTTGGATAATTATGTGACATAGCATTTGGCTCACATATGGGTACTGGGTGGGCCAATGTTCGTGTAGAGTTTGATCATACTATCTTTCCTGTAAGTGATTGAAATGATGCACATGAAAAGAAAAGGTTTAGAAATTAATTTCCATTAAGGCAGGTAGATTTCCATTAAGTTTGGTTGTGTGTATTTTGAGGGAGTGCAAAATCACGGTTTCGGTTTCGTATAAACCCCCAATTAGTTCAGGGATTTAGAAACAATATTTGCCCTAAAACCTCCCCAAAGGACAGGTGGATTCTAAATATGAAGTTTGGTGGAAATATATCCAGTAGTTTTCAAGTTAGAGAAAGACAAACAGACCAACAAACAAACAAACAAACAAACAAAGAAACAAACTAACACACTAACTAACTAACAGACACCAAGGAAACCTACCCTTGGACAGATGGATGCTATATATAAAATTTGGTTCAAATATCTTGTTAGTTTTCAAGTTGTAAGAAATACGCTTTACACGCACCCGCTCTTGCGTTAAGTCCGCTGGGATTTGTACCGAAAAACGGTCCATTAATGATATCTCCCTTACTAAATCCTGTTATCGAAATGATGCACATGAGAAAAAAAGGTTTAGAAATTAATTTTCATTAAGGCAGGTTGATTTCCAATAAGTTCGGATGTGTATACTTTGAGGGAGTGCAAAATCACGGTTTCGCTTTCGTAAAAATCCCCACTCAGTTCAGGGATTTAGAACGATATTTGCGCTAAAACCTACCCAAGGAGAGGTGGATTCTAAATATGAAGTTTGGTGGAAGTATATATTTAGTAGTTTTCAAGTTATAGAAGGACAGACAAACAGACAAACAGACAAACAAACAGACAAACAGACACCTAAGCTAAAAATGATGCAGATGGTCATTATTACACATGAAACGGATAACTGTACGGAAATTTCGCCAAAATAATGAATGTACAGACACACGGTCGTTACGATTTTATTTTTTGCGCTAAAACCTACCCAAGGACAGGTAGATTTTAATTATGAAGTTTGGCGGAAATATATCCAGTAGTTTTCAAGTTATAGAAGGACAGACAAACAGACAAACAAACAAACAGACACCAAAGCTAAAAATGATGCAAAAGGTCATTATTACACCTGAAACGGATAACTGTAAGGAAATTTCGCCAAAATAATCAATGTACAGACACACGGTCGTTACTATTTTATATTATTTTTAACATTTTACATTACGTTTTGCCTACTTATGTATAAGCTAGAATCATGAAATTTGGTACACATATGTCCCTTAATCGTGCCAATGTGCGCACCTAACGCGATGATCCTATCATTCTCATAAGTGTGTCCAACAATGAAATATACTTGTAAAAATCACCAAATTTAGGAACAATCCAGAAATACGGCCAAATTTAACGTATAAGGGAGAGAGATACGAAAAAATGTCACAGGACCAAAGTTGTAGATCACTCCGAATTGAAGGGACATTGTGCCATCCGTTTTGTGATACGACTTACCGTTTAGCCAAAAAATAGCTCAAAAGGAATGTCTGCACAGTCATTAAAATTGCCTCCGTATTTCGATATCTTTGGGGGTAAAAAGTGAAAAATTTGAACATCTTGGAATTTTCCCGTCGGTTAGGGACCAAAACCTATAATTTCACCAAATTTCAATTGTCTACCTCGTCTGGCAGGTTGTGCCGCCATCTTGATTTGGGGGGATAGGGGATAAAAATGAGGAAATTCCCGAAAATGTTTAAGCCCACGAAACCTATAGGTTATCGTTTTGGATATACTATAGGACTGTGTTCTTATGCTGAGCCCAAAATTGGAGCCCCCCAAGCGTGCCCCCTTCAGGGAATTTTGAGATTTTCCGATTTTTCTAGGGATCCTGGGGTCATCAGTTTCCCTCGTACCAAGTTTCAAATTTCTGAGATTTCTGGAAGTGCCTCATTAATTCACGTCTTTTTTCATTTTTAAATATTTATATATACATCGCTCCAGCCCGACTTGCTTTTATATATATAGATAGATGACGGATAAGCATGAGCACGTTGAAAAGTGCAGACTTCCACTTCGAGATTCATATCTCCTAAACGGTTTATGATATTAAGAAACGGTTTGCGCCATCAGACGCCTCATTTATCGCTCTAAATGTCTGTTGCTAAACCATATCCTCGTATCTCCCATATTAAGGGGGTAAATTGAGTTCAAAATTTGAGTAGGCTGAAATTTGGGTGCATTTTTAACATTTTACATTACGTTTTGCCTACTTATGTATAAGCTAGAATCATGAAATTTGGTACACATATGTCCCTTAATCGTGCCAATGTGCGCACCTAACGCGATGATCCTATCATTCTCATAAGTGTGTCCAACAATGAAATATACTTGTAAAAATCACCAAATTTAGGAACAATCCAGAAATACGGCCAAATTTAACGTATAAGGGAGAGAGATACGAAACAATGTCACAGGACCAAAGTTGTAGATCACTCCGAATTGAAGGGACATTGTGCCATCCGTTTTGTGATACGACTTACCGTTTACCCAAAAAATAGCTCAAAAGGAATGTCTGCACAGTTATTAAAATTGCCTCCGTATTTCGATATCTTTGGGGGTAAAAAGTGAAAAATTTGAACATCTTGGAATTTTCCCGTCGGTTAGGGACCAAAACCTATAATTTCACCAAATTTCAATTGTCTACCTCGTCTGGCAGGTTGTGCCGCCATCTTGATTTGGGGGGATAGGGGATAAAAATGAGGAAATTCCCGAAAATGTTTAAGCCCACGAAACCTATAGGTTATCGTTTTGAATATACTATAGGACTGTGTTCTTATGCTGAGCCCAAAATTGGAGCCCCCCCAGCGTGCCCCCTTCAGGGAATTTTGAGATTTTCCGATTTTTCTAGGGATCCTGGGGTCATCAGTTTCCCTCGTACCAAGTTTCAAATTTCTGAGATTTCTGGAAGTGCCTCATTAATTCACGTCTTTTTTCATTTTTAAATATTTATATATACATCGCTCCAGCCCGACTTGCTTTTATATATATAGATGACGGATAAGCATAAGCACGTTGAAAAGTGCAGACTTCCACTTCGAGATTCATATCTCCTAAATGGTTTATCATATTAAGAAACGGTTTGCGCCATCAGACGCCTCATTTATCGCTCTAAATGTCTGTTGCTAAACCATATCCTCGTATCTCCCATATTAAGGGGGTAAATTGAGTTCAAAGTTTGAATAGGCTGAAATTTGGGTGCATTTTTAACATTTTACATTACGTTTTGCCTACTTATGTATAAGCTAGAATCATGAAATTTGGTACACATATGTCCCTTAATCGTGCCAATGTGCGCACCTAACGCGATGATCCTATCATTCTCATAAGTGTGTCCAACAATGAAATATACTTGTAAAAATCACCAAATTTAGGAACAATCCAGAAATACGGCCAAATTTAACGTATAAGGGAGAGAGATACGAAAAAATGTCACAGGACCAAAGTTGTAGATCACTCCGAATTGAAGGGACATTGTGCCATCCGTTTTGTGATACGACTTACCGTTTAGCCAAAAAATAGCTCAAAAGGAATGTCTGCACAGTCATTAAAATTGCCTCCGTATTTCGATATCTTTGGGGGTAAAAAGTGAAAAATTTGAACATCTTGGAATTTTCCCGTCGGTTAGGGACCAAAACCTATAATTTCACCAAATTTCAATTGTCTACCTCGTCTGGCAGGTTGTGCCGCCATCTTGATTTGGGGGGATAGGGGATAAAAATGAGGAAATTCCCGAAAATGTTTAAGCCCACGAAACCTATAGGTTATCGTTTTGGATATACTATAGGACTGTGTTCTTATGCTGAGCCCAAAATTGGAGCCCCCCCAGCGTGCCCCCTTCAGGGAATTTTGAGATTTTCCGATTTTTCTAGGGATCCTGGGGTCATCAGTTTCCCTCGTACCAAGTTTCAAATTTCTGAGATTTCTGGAAGTGCCTCATTAATTCACGTCTTTTTTCATTTTTAAATATTTATATATACATCGCTCCAGCCCGACTTGCTTTTATATATATAGATGACGGATAAGCATGAGCACGTTGAAAAGTGCAGACTTCCACTTCGAGATTCATATCTCCTAAACGGTTTATGATATTAAGAAACGGTTTGCGCCATCAGACGCCTCATTTATCGCTCTAAATGTTTGTTGCTAAACCATATCCTCGTATCTCCCATATTAAGGGGGTAAATTGAGTTCAAAGTTTGAATAGGCTGAAATTTGGGTGCATTTTTAACATTTTACATTACGTTTTGCCTACTTATGTATAAGCTAGAATCATGAAATTTCGTACACATATGTCCCTTAATCGTGCCAATGTGCGCACCTAACGCGATGATCCTATCATTCTCATAAGTGTGTCCAACAATGAAATATACTTGTAAAAATCACCAAATTTAGGAACAATCCAGAAATACGGCCAAATTTAACGTATAAGGGAGAGAGATACGAAACAATGTCACAGGACCAAAGTTGTAGATCACTCCGAATTGAAGGGACATTGTGCCATCCGTTTTGTGATACGACTTACCGTTTAGCCAAAAAATAGCTCAAAAGGAATGTCTGCACAGTTATTAAAATTGCCTCCGTATTTCGATATCTTTGGGGGTAAAAAGTGAAAAATTTGAACATCTTGGAATTTTCCCGTCGGTTAGGGACCAAAACCTATAATTTCACCAAATTTCAATTGTCTACCTCGTCTGGCAGGTTGTGCCGCCATCTTGATTTGGGGGGATAGGGGATAAAAATGAGGAAATTCCCGAAAATGTTTAAGCCCACGAAACCTATAGGTTATCGTTTTGGATATACTATAGGACTGTGTTCTTATGCTGAGCCCAAAATTGGAGCCCCCCCAGCGTGCCCCCTTCAGGGAATTTTGAGATTTTCCGATTTTTCTAGGGATCCTGGGGTCATCAGTTTCCCTCGTACCAAGTTTCAAATTTCTGAGATTTCTGGAAGTGCCTCATTAATTCACGTCTTTTTTCATTTTTAAATATTTATATATACATCGCTCCAGCCCGACTTGCTTTTATATATATAGATGACGGATAAGCATGAGCACGTTGAAAAGTGCAGACTTCCGCTTCGAGATTCATATCTCCTAAACGGTTTATGATATTAAGAAACGGTTTGCGCCATCAGACGCCTCATTTATCGCTCTAAATGTTTGTTGCTAAACCATATCCTCGTATCTCCCATATTAAGGGGGTAAATTGAGTTCAAAGTTTGAATAGGCTGAAATTTGGGTGCATTTTTAACATTTTACATTACGTTTTGCCTACTTATGTATAAGCTAGAATCATGAAATTTGGTACACATATGTCCCTTAATCGTGCCAATGTGCGCACCTAACGCGATGATCCTATCATTCTCATAAGTGTGTCCAACAATGAAATATACTTGTAAAAATCACCAAATTTAGGAACAATCCAGAAATACGGCCAAATTTAACGTATAAGGGAGAGAGATACGAAACAATGTCACAGGACCAAAGTTGTAGATCACTCCGAATTGAAGGGACATTGTGCCATCCGTTTTGTGATACGACTTACCGTTTAGCCAAAAAATAGCTCAAAAGGAATGTCTGCACAGTTATTAAAATTGCCTCAGTATTTCGATATCTTTGGGGGTAAAAAGTGAAAAATTTGAACATCTTGGAATTTTCCCGTCGGTTAGGGACCAAAACCTATAATTTCACCAAATTTCAATTGTCTACCTCGTCTGGCAGGTTGTGCCGCCATCTTGATTTGGGGGGATAGGGGATAAAAATGAGGAAATTCCCGAAAATGTTTAAGCCCACGAAACCTATAGGTTATCGTTTTGGATATACTATAGGACTGTGTTCTTATGCTGAGCCCAAAATTGGAGCCCCCCCAGCGTGCCCCCTTCAGGGAATTTTGAGATTTTCCGATTTTTCTAGGGATCCTGGGGTCATCAGTTTCCCTCGTACCAAGTTTCAAATTTCTGAGATTTCTGGAAGTGCCTCATTAATTCACGTCTTTTTTCATTTTTAAATATTTATATATACATCGCTCCAGCCCGACTTGCTTTTATATATATAGATGACGGATAAGCATGAGCACGTTTAAAAGTGCAGACTTCCACTTCGAGATTCATATCTCCTAAACGGTTTATGATATTAAGAAACGGTTTGCGCCATCAGACGCCTCATTTATCGCTCTAAATGTCTGTTGCTAAACCATATCCTCGTATCTCCCATATTAAGGGGGTAAATTGAGTTCAAAGTTTGAATAGGCTGAAATTTGGGTGCATTTTTAACATTTTACATTACGTTTTGCCTACTTATGTATAAGCTAGAATCATGAAATTTGGTACACATATGTCCCTTAATCGTGCCAATGTGCGCACCTAACGCGATGATCCTATCATTCTCATAAGTGTGTCCAACAATGAAATATACTTGTAAAAATCACCAAATTTAGGAACAATCCAGAAATACGGCCAAATTTAACGTATAAGGGAGAGAGATACGAAAAAATGTCACAGGACCAAAGTTGTAGATCACTCCGAATTGAAGGGACATTGTGCCATCCGTTTTGTGATACGACTTACCGTTTAGCCAAAAAATAGCTCAAAAGGAATGTCTGCACAGTCATTAAAATTGCCTCCGTATTTCGATATCTTTGGGGGTAAAAAGTGAAAAATTTGAACATCTTGGAATTTTCCCGTCGGTTAGGGACCAAAACCTATAATTTCACCAAATTTCAATTGTCTACCTCGTCTGGCAGGTTGTGCCGCCATCTTGATTTGGGGGGATAGGGGATAAAAATGAGGAAATTCCCGAAAATGTTTAAGCCCACGAAACCTATAGGTTATCGTTTTGGATATACTATAGGACTGTGTTCTTATGCTGAGCCCAAAATTGGAGCCCCCCCAGAGTGCCCCCTTCAGGGAATTCTGAGAATTTCCGATTTTTCTAGGGATCCTGGGGTCATCAGTTTCCCTCGTACCAAGTTTCAAATTTCTGAGATTTCTGGAAGTGCCTCATTAATTCACGTCTTTTTTCTTTTTTTTTTTTTTTTTTTTTTTTTTTTTGCTATGGGCTTTACGTCGCACCGACACAGATAGGTCTTATGGCGACGATGGGATAGGAAAGGCCTAGGAGTTGGAAGGAAGCGGCCGTGGCCTTAATTAAGGTACAGCCCCAGCATTTGCCTGGTGTGAAAATGGGAAACCACGGAAAACCATTTTCAGGGCTGGCGATAGTGGGATTCGAACCTACTATCTCCCGGATGCAAGCTCACAGCCGCGCGCCTCTACGCGCACGGCCAACTCGCCCGGTACGTCTTTTTTCATTTTTAAATATTTATATATGCATCGCTCCAGCCCGACTTGCTTTTATATATATAGATGACGGATAAGCATGAGCACGTTGAAAAGTGCAGACTTCCACTTCGAGATTCATATCTCCTAAACGGTTTATGATATTAAGAAACGGTTTGCCAAATCAGACGCCTCATTTATCGCTCTAAATATTTGTTGCTAAATCATATCCTCGTATCTCCCATATTAAGGGGGTAAATTGAGTTCAAAGTTTGAGTAGGCTGAAATTTGGCTGCATTTTTAACATTTTACATTACGTTTTGCCTACTTATGTATAAGCTAGAATCATGAAATTTGGTACACATATGTCCCTTAATCGTGCCAATGTGCGCACCTAACGCGATGATCCTATCATTCTCATAAGTGTGTCCAACAATGAAATAAACTTGTAAAAATCACCAAATTTAGGAACAATCCAGAAATACGGCCAAATTTAACGTATAAGGGAGAGAGATATGAAAAAATGTCACAGGACCAAAGTTGTAGATCACTCCGAATTGAAGGGACATTGTGCCATCCGTTTTGTGATACGACTTACCGTTTAGCCAAAAAATAGCTCAAAAGGAATGTCTGCACAGTCATTAAAATTGCCTCCGTATTTCGATATCTTTGGGGGTAAAAAGTGAAAAATTTGAACATCTTGGAATTTTCCCGTCGGTTAGGGACCAAAACCTATAATTTCACCAAATTTCAATTGTCTACCTCGTCTGGCAGGTTGTGCCGCCATCTTGATTTGGGGGGATAGGGGATAAAAATGAGGAAATTCCCGAAAATGTTTAAGCCCACGAAACCTATAGGTTATCGTTTTGGATATACTATAGGACTGTGTTCTTATGCTGAGCCCAAAATTGGAGCCCCCCCAGCGTGCCCCCTTCAGGGAATTTTGAGATTTTCCGATTTTTCTAGGGATCCTGGGGTCATCAGTTTCCCTCGTACCAAGTTTCAAATTTCTGAGATTTCTGGAAGTGCCTCATTAATTCACGTCTTTTTTCATTTTTAAATATTTATATATACATCGCTCCAGCCCGACTTGCTTTTATATATATAGATGACGGATAAGCATGAGCACGTTGAAAAGTGCAGACTTCCACTTCGAGATTCATATCTCCTAAACGGTTTATGATATTAAGAAACGGTTTGCGCCATCAGACGCCTCATTTATCGCTCTAAATGTTTGTTGCTAAACCATATCCTCGTATCTCCCATATTAAGAGGGTAAATTGAGTTCAAAGTTTGAATAGGCTGAAATTTGGGTGCATTTTTAACATTTTACATTACGTTTAGCCTACTTATGTATAAGCTAGATCCATGAAATTTGGTACACATATGTCCCTTAATCGTGCCAATGTGCGCACCTAACGCGATGATCCTATCATTCTCATAAGTGTGTCCAACAATGAAAAATACTTGTAAAAATCACCAAATTTAGGAACAATCCAGAAATACGGCCAAATTTAACGTATAAGGGAGAGAGATACGAAACAATGTCACAGGACCAAAGTTGTAGATCACTCCGAATTGAAGGGACATTGTGCCATCCGTTTTGTGATACGACTTACCGTTTAGCCAAAAAATAGCTAAAAAGGAATGTCTGCACAGTTATTAAAATTGCCTCCGTATTTCGATATCTTTGGGGGTAAAAAGTTAAAAATTTGAACATCTTGGAATTTTCCCGTCGGTTAGGGACCAAAACCTATAATTTCACCAAATTTCAATTGTCTACCTCGTCTGGCAGGTTGTGCCGCCATCTTGATTTGGGGGGATAGGGGATAAAAATGAGGAAATTCCCGAAAATGTTTAAGCCCACGAAACCTATAGGTTATCGTTTTGGATATACTATAGGACTGTGTTCTTATGCTGAGCCCAAAATTGGAGCCCCCCCAGCGTGCCCCCTTCAGGGAATTTTGAGATTTTCCGATTTTTCTAGGGATCCTGGGGTCATCAGTTTCCCTCGTACCAAGTTTCAAATTTCTGAGATTTCTGGAAGTGCCTCATTAATTCACGTCTTTTTTCATTTTTAAATATTTATATATACATCGCTCCAGCCCGACTTGCTTTTATATATATAGATGACGGATAAGCATGAGCACGTTGAAAAGTGCAGACTTCCACTTCGAGATTCATATCTCCTAAACGGTTTATGATATTAAGAAACGGTTTGCGCCATCAGACGCCTCATTTATCGCTCTAAATGTTTGTTGCTAAACCATATCCTCGTATCTCCCATATTAAGAGGGTAAATTGAGTTCAAAGTTTGAATAGGCTGAAATTTGGGTGCATTTTTAACATTTTACATTACGTTTAGCCTACTTATGTATAAGCTAGATCCATGAAATTTGGTACACATATGTCCCTTAATCGTGCCAATGTGCGCACCTAACGCGATGATCCTATCATTCTCATAAGTGTGTCCAACAATGAAAAATACTTGTAAAAATCACCAAATTTAGGAACAATCCAGAAATACGGCCAAATTTAACGTATAAGGGAGAGAGATACGAAACAATGTCACAGGACCAAAGTTGTAGATCACTCCGAATTGAAGGGACATTGTGCCATCCGTTTTGTGATACGACTTACCGTTTAGCCAAAAAATAGCTAAAAAGGAATGTCTGCACAGTTATTAAAATTGCCTCCGTATTTCGATATCTTTGGGGGTAAAAAGTTAAAAATTTGAACATCTTGGAATTTTCCCGTCGGTTAGGGACCAAAACCTATAATTTCACCAAATTTCAATTGTCTACCTCGTCTGGCAGGTTGTGCCGCCATCTTGATTTGGGGGGATAGGGGATAAAAATGAGGAAATTCCCGAAAATGTTTAAGCCCACGAAACCTATAGGTTATCGTTTTGGATATACTATAGGACTGTGTTCTTATGCTGAGCCCAAAATTGGAGCCCCCCCAGCGTGCCCCCTTCAGGGAATTTTGAGATTTTCCGATTTTTCTAGGGATCCTGGGGTCATCAGTTTCCCTCGTACCAAGTTTCAAATTTCTGAGATTTCTGGAAGTGCCTCATTAATTCACGTCTTTTTTCATTTTTAAATATTTATATATACATCGCTCCAGCCCGACTTGCTTTTATATATATAGATGACGGATAAGCATGAGCACGTTGAAAAGTGCAGACTTCCACTTCGAGATTCATATCTCCTAAACGGTTTATGATATTAAGAAACGGTTTGCGCCATCAGACGCCTCATTTATCGCTCTAAATATTTGTTGCTAAATCATATCCTCGTATCTCCCATATTAAGGGGGTAAATTGAGTTCAAAGTTTGAGTAGGCTGAAATTTGGCTGCATTTTTAACATTTTACATTACGTTTTGCCTACTTATGTATAAGCTAGAATCATGAAATTTGGTACACATATGTCCCTTAATCGTGCCAATGTGCGCACCTAACGCGATGATCCTATCATTCTCATAAGTGTGTCCAACAATGAAATAAACTTGTAAAAATCACCAAATTTAGGAACAATCCAGAAATACGGCCAAATTTAACGTATAAGGGAGAGAGATATGAAAAAATGTCACAGGACCAAAGTTGTAGATCACTCCGAATTGAAGGGATATTGTGCCATCCGTTTTGTGATACGACTTACCGTTTAGCCAAAAAATAGCTCAAAAGGAATGTCTGCACAGTCATTAAAATTGCCTCCGTATTTCGATATCTTTGGGGGTAAAAAGTGAAAAATTTGAACATCTTGGAATTTTCCCGTCGGTTAGGGACCAAAACCTATAATTTCACCAAATTTCAATTGTCTACCTCGTCTGGCAGGTTGTGCCGCCATCTTGATTTGGGGGGATAGGGGATAAAAATGAGGAAATTCCCGAAAATGTTTAAGCCCACGAAACCTATAGGTTATCGTTTTGGATATACTATAGGACTGTGTTCTTATGCTGAGCCCAAAATTGGAGCCCCCCAGCGTGCCCCCTTCAGGGAATTTTGAGATTTTCCGATTTTTCTAGGGATCCTGGGGTCATCAGTTTCCCTCGTACCAAGTTTCAAATTTCTGAGATTTCTGGAAGTGCCTCATTAATTCACGTCTTTTTTCATTTTTAAATATTTATATATACATCGCTCCAGCCCGACTTGCTTTTATATATATAGATGACGGATAAGCATGAGCACGTTGAAAAGTGCAGACTTCCACTTCGAGATTCATATCTCCTAAACGGTTTATGATATTAAGAAACGGTTTGCGCCATCAGACGCCTCATTTATCGCTCTAAATGTTTGTTGCTAAACCATATCCTCGTATCTCCCATATTAAGAGGGTAAATTGAGTTCAAAGTTTGAATAGGCTGAAATTTGGGTGCATTTTTAACATTTTACATTACGTTTTGCCTACTTATGTATAAGCTAGATCCATGAAATTTGGTACACATATGTCCCTTAATCGTGCCAATGTGCGCACCTAACGCGATGATCCTATCATTCACATAAGTGTGTCCAACAATGAAAAATACTTGTAAAAATCACCAAATTTAGGAACAATCCAGAAATACGGCCAAATTTAACGTATAAGGGAGAGAGATACGAAACAATGTCACAGGACCAAAGTTGTAGATCACTCCGAATTGAAGGGACATTGTGCCATCCGTTTTGTGATACGACTTACCGTTTAGCCAAAAAATAGCTAAAAAGGAATGTCTGCACAGTTATTAAAATTGCCTCCGTATTTCGATATCTTTGGGGGTAAAAAGTTAAAAATTTGAACATCTTGGAATTTTCCCGTCGGTTAGGGACCAAAACCTATAATTTCACCAAATTTCAATTGTCTACCTCGTCTGGCAGGTTGTGCCGCCATCTTGATTTGGGGGGATAGGGGATAAAAATGAGGAAATTCCCGAAAATGTTTAAGCCCACGAAACCTATAGGTTATCGTTTTGGATATACTATAGGACTGTGTTCTTATGCTGAGCCCAAAATTGGAGCCCCCCCAGCGTGCCCCCTTCAGGGAATTTTGAGATTTTCCGATTTTTCTAGGGATCCTGGGGTCATCAGTTTCCCTCGTACCAAGTTTCAAATTTCTGAGATTTCTGGAAGTGCCTCATTAATTCACGTCTTTTTTCATTTTTAAATATTTATATATACATCGCTCCAGCCCGACTTGCTTTTATATATATAGATGACGGATAAGCATGAGCACGTTGAAAAGTGCAGACTTCCACTTCGAGATTCATATCTCCTAAACGGTTTATGATATTAAGAAACGGTTTGCGCCATCAGACGCCTCATTTATCGCTCTAAATGTCTGTTGCTAAACCATATCCTCGTATCTCCCATATTAAGGGGGTAAATTGAGTTCAAAGTTTGAGTAGGCTGAAATTTGGGTGCATTTTTAACATTTTACATTACGTTTTGCCTACTTATGTATAAGCTAGAATCATGACATTTGGTACACATATGTCCCTTAATCGTGCCAATGTGCGCACCTAACGCGATGATCCTATCATTATCATAAGTGTGTCCAACAATGAAATATACTTGTAAAAATCACCAAATTTAGGAACAATCCAGAAATACGGCCAAATTTAACGTATAAGGGAGAGAGATACGAAAAAATGTCACAGGACCAAAGTTGTAGATCACTCCGAATTGAAGGGACATTGTGCCATCCGTTTTGTGATACGACTTACCGTTTAGCCAAAAAATAGCTCAAAAGGAATGTCTGCACAGTCATTAAAATTGCCTCCGTATTTCGATATCTTTGGGGGTAAAAAGTGAAAAATTTGAACATCTTGGAATTTTCCCGTCGGTTAGGGACCAAAACCTATAATTTCACCAAATTTCAATTGTCTACCTCGTCTGGCAGGTTGTGCCGCCATCTTGATTTGGGGGGATAGGGGATAAAAATGAGGAAATTCCCGAAAATGTTTAAGCCCACGAAACCTATAGGTTATCGTTTTGGATATACTATAGGACTGTGTTCTTATGCTGAGCCCAAAATTGGAGCCCCCCCAGCGTGCCCCCTTCAGGGAATTTTGAGAATTTCCGATTTTTCTAGGGATCCTGGGGTCATCAGTTTCCCTCGTACCAAGTTTCAAATTTCTGAGATTTCTGGAAGTGCCTCATTAATTCACGTCTTTTTTCATTTTTAAATATTTATATATACATCGCTCCAGCCCGACTTGCTTTTATATATATAGATGACGGATAAGCATGAGCACGTTGAAAAGTGCAGACTTCCACTTCGAGATTCATATCTCCTAAACGGTTTATGATATTAGGAGACGGTTTGCGCCATCAGACGCCTCATTTATCGCTCTAAATGTTTGTTGCTAAACCATATCCTCGTATCTCCCATATCAAGGGGGTAAATTGAGTTCAAAGTTTGAATAGGCTGAAATTTGGGTGCATTTTTAACATTTTACATTACGTTTTGCCTACTTATGTATAAGCTAGAATCATGAAATTTCGTACACATATGTCCCTTAATCGTGCCAATGTGCGCACCTAACGCGATGATCCTATCATTCTCATAAGTGTGTCCAACAATGAAATATACTTGTAAAAATCACCAAATTTAGGAACAATCCAGAAATACGGCCAAATTTAACGTATAAGGGAGAGAGATACGAAACAATGTCACAGGACCAAAGTTGTAGATCACTCCGAACTGAAGGGACATTGTGCCATCCGTTTTGTGATACGACTTACCGTTTAGCCAAAAAATAGCTCAAAAGGAATGTCTGCACAGTCATTAAAATTGCCTCCGTATTTCGATATCTTTGGGGGTAAAAAGTGAAAAATTTGAACATCTTGGAATTTTTCCCGTCGGTTAGGGACCAGAACCTATAATTTCACCAAATTTCAATTGTCTACCTCGTCTGGCAGGTTGTGCCGCCATCTTGATTTGGGGGCATAGGGGATAAAAATGAGGAAATTCCCGAAAATGTTTAAGCCCACGAAACCTATAGGTTATCGTTTTGGATATACTATAGGACTGTGTTCTTATGCTGAGCCCAAAATTGGAGCCCCCCCAGCGTGCCCCCTTCAGGGAATTTTGAGAATTTCCGATTTTTCTAGGGATCCTGGGGTCATCAGTTTCCCTCGTACCAAGTTTCAAATTTCTGAGATTTCTGGAAGTGCCTCATTAATTCACGTCTTTTTTCATTTTTAAATATTTATATATACATCGCTCCAGCCCGACTTGCTTTTATATATATAGATGACGGATAAGCATGAGCACGTTGAAAAGTGCAGACTTCCACTTCGAGATTCATATCTCCTAAACGGTTTATGATATTAGGAGACGGTTTGCGCCATCAGACGCCTCATTTATCGCTCTAAATGTTTGTTGCTAAACCATATCCTCGTATCTCCCATATTAAGGGGGTAAATTGAGTTCAAAGTTTGAATAGGCTGAAATTTGGGCGCATTTTTAACATTTTACATTACGTTTTGCCTACTTATGTATAAGCTAGAATCATGAAATTTGGTACACATATGTCCCTTAATCGTGCCAATGTGCGCACCTAACGCGATGATCCTATCATTCTCATAAGTGTGTCCAACAATGAAATATACTTGTAAAAATCACCAAATTTAGGAACAATCCAGAAATACGGCCAAATTTAACGTATAAGGGAGAGAGATACGAAAAAATGTCACAGGACCAAAGTTGTAGATCACTCCGAATTGAAGGGACATTGTGCCATCCGTTTTGTGATACGACTTACCGTTTAGCCAAAAAATAGCTCAAAAGGAATGTCTGCACAGTCATTAAAATTGCCTCCGTATTTCGATATCTTTGGGGGTAAAAAGTGAAAAATTTGAACATCTTGGAATTTTCCCGTCGGTTAGGGACCAAAACCTATAATTTCACCAAATTTCAATTGTCTACCTCGTCTGGCAGGTTGTGCCGCCATCTTGATTTGGGGGGATAGGGGATAAAAATGAGGAAATTCCCGAAAATGTTTAAGCCCACGAAACCTATAGGTTATCGTTTTGGATATACTATAGGACTGTGTTCTTATGCTGAGCCCAAAATTGGAGCCCCCCCAGCGTGCCCCCTTCAGGGAATTTTGAGAATTTCCGATTTTTCTAGGGATCCTGGGGTCATCAGTTTCCCTCGTACCAAGTTTCAAATTCTGAGATTTCTGGAAGTGCCTCATTAATTCACGTCTTTTTTCTTTTTTTTTTTTTTTTTTTTTTTTGCTATGGGCTTTACGTCGCACCGACACAGATAGGTCTTATGGCGACGATGGGATAGGAAAGGCCTAGGAGTTGGAAGGAAGCGGCCGTGGCCTTAATTAAGGTACAGCCCCAGCATTTGCCTGGTGTGAAAATGGGAAACCACGGAAAACCATTTTCAGGGCTGGCGATAGTGGGATTCGAACCTACTATCTCCCGGATGCAAGCTCACAGCCGCGCGCCTCTACGCGCACGGCCAACTCGCCCGGTACGTCTTTTTTCATTTTTAAATATTTATATATGCATCGCTCCAGCCCGACTTGCTTTTATATATATAGATGACGGATAAGCATGAGCACGTTGAAAAGTGCAGACTTCCACTTCGAGATTCATATCTCCTAAACGGTTTATGATATTAAGAAACGGTTTGCCAAATCAGACGCCTCATTTATCGCTCTAAATATTTGTTGCTAAATCATATCCTCGTATCTCCCATATTAAGGGGGTAAATTGAGTTCAAAGTTTGAGTAGGCTGAAATTTGGCTGCATTTTTAACATTTTACATTACGTTTTGCCTACTTATGTATAAGCTAGAATCATGAAATTTCGTACACATATGTCCCTTAATCGTGCCAATGTGCGCACCTAACGCGATGATCCTATCATTCTCATAAGTGTGTCCAACAATGAAATAAACTTGTAAAAAACACCAAATTTAGGAACAATCCAGAAATACGGCCAAATTTAACGTATAAGGGAGAGAGATATGAAAAAATGTCACAGGACCAAAGTTGTAGATCACTCCGAATTGAAGGGACATTGTGCCATCCGTTTTGTGATACGACTTACCGTTTAGCCAAAAAATAGCTCAAAAGGAATGTCTGCACAGTCATTAAAATTGCCTCCGTATTTCGATATCTTTGGGGGTAAAAAGTGAAAAATTTGAACATCTTGGAATTTTCCCGTCGGTTAGGGACCAAAACCTATAATTTCACCAAATTTCAATTGTCTACCTCGTCTGGCAGGTTGTGCCGCCATCTTGATTTGGGGGGATAGGGGATAAAAATGAGGAAATTCCCGAAAATGTTTAAGCCCACGAAACCTATAGGTTATCGTTTTGGATATACTATAGGACTGTGTTCTTATGCTGAGCCCAAAATTGGAGCCCCCCCAGCGTGCCCCCTTCAGGGAATTTTGAGAATTTCCGATTTTTCTAGGGATCCTGGGGTCATCAGTTTCCCTCGTACCAAGTTTCAAATTTCTGAGATTTCTGGAAGTGCCTCATTAATTCACGTCTTTTTTCATTTTTAAATATTTATATATACATCGCTCCAGCCCGACTTGCTTTTATATATATAGATGACGGATAAGCATGAGCACGTTGAAAAGTGCAGACTTCCACTTCGAGATTCATATCTCCTAAACGGTTTATGATATTAGGAGACGGTTTGCGCCATCAGACGCCTCATTTATCGCTCTAAATGTTTGTTGCTAAACCATATCCTCGTATCTCCCATATCAAGGGGGTAAATTGAGTTCAAAGTTTGAATAGGCTGAAATTTGGGTGCATTTTTAACATTTTACATTACGTTTTGCCTACTTATGTATAAGCTAGAATCATGACATTTGGTACACATATGTCCCTTAATCGTGCCAATGTGCGCACCTAACGCGATGATCCTATCATTCTCATAAGTGTGTCCAACAATGAAATATACTTGTAAAAATCACCAAATTTAGGAACAATCCAGAAATACGGCCAAATTTAACGTATAAGGGAGAGAGATACGAAAAAATGTCACAGGACCAAAGTTGTAGATCACTCCGAACTGAAGGGACATTGTGCCATCCGTTTTGTGATACGACTTACCGTTTAGCCAAAAAATAGCTCAAAAGGAATGTCTGCACAGTCATTAAAATTGCCTCCGTATTTCGATATCTTTGGGGGTAAAAAGTGAAAAATTTGAACATCTTGGAATTTTTCCCGTCGGTTAGGGACCAGAACCTATAATTTCACCAAATTTCAATTGTCTACCTCGTCTGGCAGGTTGTGCCGCCATCTTGATTTGGGGGCATAGGGGATAAAAATGAGGAAATTCCCGAAAATGTTTAAGCCCACGAAACCTATAGGTTATCGTTTTGGATATACTATAGGACTGTGTTCTTATGCTGAGCCCAAAATTGGAGCCCCCCCCAGCGTGCCCCCTTCAGGGAATTTTGAGAATTTCCGATTTTTCTAGGGATCCTGGGGTCATCAGTTTCCCTCGTACCAAGTTTCAAATTTCTGAGATTTCTGGAAGTGCCTCATTAATTCACGTCTTTTTTCATTTTTAAATATTTATATATACATCGCTCCAGCCCGACTTGCTTTTATATATATAGATGACGGATAAGCATGAGCACGTTGAAAAGTGCAGACTTCCACTTCGAGATTCATATCTCCTAAACGGTTTATGATATTAGGAGACGGTTTGCGCCATCAGACGCCTCATTTATCGCTCTAAATGTTTGTTGCTAAACCATATCCTCGTATCTCCCATATTAAGGGGGTAAATTGAGTTCAAAGTTTGAATAGGCTGAAATTTGGGCGCATTTTTAACATTTTACATTACGTTTTGCCTACTTATGTATAAGCTAGAATCATGAAATTTCGTACACATATGTCCCTTAATCGTGCCAATGTGCGCACCTAACGCGATGATCCTATCATTCTCATAAGTGTGTCCAACAATGAAATATACTTGTAAAAATCACCAAATTTAGGAACAATCCAGAAATACGGCCAAATTTAACGTATAAGGGAGAGAGATACGAAACAATGTCACAGGACCAAAGTTGTAGATCACTCCGAATTGAAGGGACATTGTGCCATCCGTTTTGTGATACGACTTACCGTTTAGCCAAAAAATAGCTCAAAAGGAATGTCTGCACAGTTATTAAAATTGCCTCCGTATTTCGATATCTTTGGGGGTAAGAAGTGAAAAATTTGAACATCTTGGAATTTTCCCGTCGGTTAGGGACCAAAACCTATAATTTCACCAAATTTCAATTGTCTACCTCGTCTGGCAGGTTGTGCCGCCATCTTGATTTGGGGGGATAGGGGATAAAAATGAGGAAATTCCCGAAAATGTTTAAGCCCACGAAACCTATAGGTTATCGTTTTGGATATACTATAGGACTGTGTTCTTATGCTGAGCCCAAAATTGGAGCCCCCCCAGCGTGCCCCCTTCAGGGAATTTTGAGATTTTCCGATTTTTCTAGGGATCCTGGGGTCATCAGTATCCCTCGTACCAAGTTTCAAATTTCTGAGATTTCTGGAAGTGCCTCATTAATTCACGTCTTTTTTCATTTTTAAATATTTATATATACATCGCTCCAGCCCGACTTGCTTTTATATATATAGATGACGGATAAGCATGAGCACGTTGAAAAGTGCAGACTTCCACTTCGAGATTCATATCTCCTAAACGGTTTATGATATTAAGAAACGGTTTGCGCCATCAGACGCCTCATTTATCGCTCTAAATGTCTGTTGCTAAACCATATCCTCGTATCTCCCATATTAAGGGGGTAAATTGAGTTTTATATATATAGATGACGGATAAGCATGAGCACGTTGAAAAGTGCAGACTTCCACTTCGAGATTCATATCTCCTAAACGGTTTATGATATTAAGAAACGGTTTGCCAAATCAGACGCCTCATTTATCGCTCTAAATATTTGTTGCTAAATCATATCCTCGTATCTCCCATATTAAGGGGGTAAATTGAGTTCAAAGTTTGAGTAGGCTGAAATTTGGCTGCATTTTTAACATTTTACATTACGTTTTGCCTACTTATGTATAAGCTAGAATCATGAAATTTCGTACACATATGTCCCTTAATCGTGCCAATGTGCGCACCTAACGCGATGATCCTATCATTCTCATAAGTGTGTCCAACAATGAAATAAACTTGTAAAAAACACCAAATTTAGGAACAATCCAGAAATACGGCCAAATTTAACGTATAAGGGAGAGAGATATGAAAAAATGTCACAGGACCAAAGTTGTAGATCACTCCGAATTGAAGGGACATTGTGCCATCCGTTTTGTGATACGACTTACCGTTTAGCCAAAAAATAGCTCAAAAGGAATGTCTGCACAGTCATTAAAATTGCCTCCGTATTTCGATATCTTTGGGGGTAAAAAGTGAAAAATTTGAACATCTTGGAATTTTCCCGTCGGTTAGGGACCAAAACCTATAATTTCACCAAATTTCAATTGTCTACCTCGTCTGGCAGGTTGTGCCGCCATCTTGATTTGGGGGGATAGGGGATAAAAATGAGGAAATTCCCGAAAATGTTTAAGCCCACGAAACCTATAGGTTATCGTTTTGGATATACTATAGGACTGTGTTCTTATGCTGAGCCCAAAATTGGAGCCCCCCCAGCGTGCCCCCTTCAGGGAATTTTGAGAATTTCCGATTTTTCTAGGGATCCTGGGGTCATCAGTTTCCCTCGTACCAAGTTTCAAATTTCTGAGATTTCTGGAAGTGCCTCATTAATTCACGTCTTTTTTCATTTTTAAATATTTATATATACATCGCTCCAGCCCGACTTGCTTTTATATATATAGATGACGGATAAGCATGAGCACGTTGAAAAGTGCAGACTTCCACTTCGAGATTCATATCTCCTAAACGGTTTATGATATTAGGAGACGGTTTGCGCCATCAGACGCCTCATTTATCGCTCTAAATGTTTGTTGCTAAACCATATCCTCGTATCTCCCATATCAAGGGGGTAAATTGAGTTCAAAGTTTGAATAGGCTGAAATTTGGGTGCATTTTTAACATTTTACATTACGTTTTGCCTACTTATGTATAAGCTAGAATCATGAAATTTCGTACACATATGTCCCTTAATCGTGCCAATGTGCGCACCTAACGCGATGATCCTATCATTCTCATAAGTGTGTCCAACAATGAAATATACTTGTAAAAATCACCAAATTTAGGAACAATCCAGAAATACGGCCAAATTTAACGTATAAGGGAGAGAGATACGAAACAATGTCACAGGACCAAAGTTGTAGATCACTCCGAACTGAAGGGACATTGTGCCATCCGTTTTGTGATACGACTTACCGTTTAGCCAAAAAATAGCTCAAAAGGAATGTCTGCACAGTCATTAAAATTGCCTCCGTATTTCGATATCTTTGGGGGTAAAAAGTGAAAAATTTGAACATCTTGGAATTTTTCCCGTCGGTTAGGGACCAGAACCTATAATTTCACCAAATTTCAATTGTCTACCTCGTCTGGCAGGTTGTGCCGCCATCTTGATTTGGGGGCATAGGGGATAAAAATGAGGAAATTCCCGAAAATGTTTAAGCCCACGAAACCTATAGGTTATCGTTTTGGATATACTATAGGACTGTGTTCTTATGCTGAGCCCAAAATTGGAGCCCCCCCCAGCGTGCCCCCTTCAGGGAATTTTGAGAATTTCCGATTTTTCTAGGGATCCTGGGGTCATCAGTTTCCCTCGTACCAAGTTTCAAATTTCTGAGATTTCTGGAAGTGCCTCATTAATTCACGTCTTTTTTCATTTTTAAATATTTATATATACATCGCTCCAGCCCGACTTGCTTTTATATATATAGATGACGGATAAGCATGAGCACGTTGAAAAGTGCAGACTTCCACTTCGAGATTCATATCTCCTAAACGGTTTATGATATTAGGAGACGGTTTGCGCCATCAGACGCCTCATTTATCGCTCTAAATGTTTGTTGCTAAACCATATCCTCGTATCTCCCATATTAAGGGGGTAAATTGAGTTCAAAGTTTGAATAGGCTGAAATTTGGGCGCATTTTTAACATTTTACATTACGTTTTGCCTACTTATGTATAAGCTAGAATCATGAAATTTCGTACACATATGTCCCTTAATCGTGCCAATGTGCGCACCTAACGCGATGATCCTATCATTCTCATAAGTGTGTCCAACAATGAAATATACTTGTAAAAATCACCAAATTTAGGAACAATCCAGAAATACGGCCAAATTTAACGTATAAGGGAGAGAGATACGAAACAATGTCACAGGACCAAAGTTGTAGATCACTCCGAATTGAAGGGACATTGTGCCATCCGTTTTGTGATACGACTTACCGTTTAGCCAAAAAATAGCTCAAAAGGAATGTCTGCACAGTTATTAAAATTGCCTCCGTATTTCGATATCTTTGGGGGTAAGAAGTGAAAAATTTGAACATCTTGGAATTTTCCCGTCGGTTAGGGACCAAAACCTATAATTTCACCAAATTTCAATTGTCTACCTCGTCTGGCAGGTTGTGCCGCCATCTTGATTTGGGGGGATAGGGGATAAAAATGAGGAAATTCCCGAAAATGTTTAAGCCCACGAAACCTATAGGTTATCGTTTTGGATATACTATAGGACTGTGTTCTTATGCTGAGCCCAAAATTGGAGCCCCCCCAGCGTGCCCCCTTCAGGGAATTTTGAGATTTTCCGATTTTTCTAGGGATCCTGGGGTCATCAGTATCCCTCGTACCAAGTTTCAAATTTCTGAGATTTCTGGAAGTGCCTCATTAATTCACGTCTTTTTTCATTTTTAAATATTTATATATACATCGCTCCAGCCCGACTTGCTTTTATATATATAGATGACGGATAAGCATGAGCACGTTGAAAAGTGCAGACTTCCACTTCGAGATTCATATCTCCTAAACGGTTTATGATATTAAGAAACGGTTTGCGCCATCAGACGCCTCATTTATCGCTCTAAATGTCTGTTGCTAAACCATATCCTCGTATCTCCCATATTAAGGGGGTAAATTGAGTTCAAAGTTTGAATAGGCTGAAATTTGGGTGCATTTTTAACATTTTACATTACGTTTTGCCTACTTATGTATAAGCTAGAATCATGAAATTTGGTACACATATGTCCCTTAATCGTGCCAATGTGCGCACCTAACGCGATGATCCTATCATTCTCATAAGTGTGTCCAACAATGAAATATACTTGTAAAAATCACCAAATTTAGGAACAATCCAGAAATACGGCCAAATTTAACGTATAAGGGAGAGAGATACGAAAAAATGTCACAGGACCAAAGTTGTAGATCACTCCGAATTGAAGGGACATTGTGCCATCCGTTTTGTGATACGACTTACCGTTTAGCCAAAAAATAGCTCAAAAGGAATGTCTGCACAGTCATTAAAATTGCCTCCGTATTTCGATATCTTTGGGGGTAAAAAGTGAAAAATTTGAACATCTTGGAATTTTCCCGTCGGTTAGGGACCAAAACCTATAATTTCACCAAATTTCAATTGTCTACCTCGTCTGGCAGGTTGTGCCGCCATCTTGATTTGGGGGGATAGGGGATAAAAATGAGGAAATTCCCGAAAATGTTTAAGCCCACGAAACCTATAGGTTATCGTTTTGGATATACTATAGGACTGTGTTCTTATGCTGAGCCCAAAATTGGAGCCCCCCCAGCGTGCCCCCTTCAGGGAATTTTGAGAATTTCCGATTTTTCTAGGGATCCTGGGGTCATCAGTTTCCCTCGTACCAAGTTTCAAATTTCTGAGATTTCTGGAAGTGCCTCATTAATTCACGTCTTTTTTCTTTTCTTTTTTTTTTTTTTTTGCTATGGGCTTTACGTCGCACCGACACAGATAGGTCTTATGGCGACGATGGGATAGGAAAGGCCTAGGAGTTGGAAGGAAGCGGCCGTGGCCTTAATTAAGGTACAGCCCCAGCATTTGCCTGGTGTGAAAATGGGAAACCACGGAAAACCATTTTCAGGGCTGGCGATAGTGGGATTCGAACCTACTATCTCCCGGATGCAAGCTCACAGCCGCGCGCCTCTACGCGCACGGCCAACTCGCCCGGTACGTCTTTTTTCATTTTTAAATATTTATATATGCATCGCTCCAGCCCGACTTGCTTTTATATATATAGATGACGGATAAGCATGAGCACGTTGAAAAGTGCAGACTTCCACTTCGAGATTCATATCTCCTAAACGGTTTATGATATTAAGAAACGGTTTGCCAAATCAGACGCCTCATTTATCGCTCTAAATATTTGTTGCTAAATCATATCCTCGTATCTCCCATATTAAGGGGGTAAATTGAGTTCAAAGTTTGAGTAGGCTGAAATTTGGCTGCATTTTTAACATTTTACATTACGTTTTGCCTACTTATGTATAAGCTAGAATCATGAAATTTCGTACACATATGTCCCTTAATCGTGCCAATGTGCGCACCTAACGCGATGATCCTATCATTCTCATAAGTGTGTCCAACAATGAAATAAACTTGTAAAAAACACCAAATTTAGGAACAATCCAGAAATACGGCCAAATTTAACGTATAAGGGAGAGAGATATGAAAAAATGTCACAGGACCAAAGTTGTAGATCACTCCGAATTGAAGGGACATTGTGCCATCCGTTTTGTGATACGACTTACCGTTTAGCCAAAAAATAGCTCAAAAGGAATGTCTGCACAGTCATTAAAATTGCCTCCGTATTTCGATATCTTTGGGGGTAAAAAGTGAAAAATTTGAACATCTTGGAATTTTCCCGTCGGTTAGGGACCAAAACCTATAATTTCACCAAATTTCAATTGTCTACCTCGTCTGGCAGGTTGTGCCGCCATCTTGATTTGGGGGGATAGGGGATAAAAATGAGGAAATTCCCGAAAATGTTTAAGCCCGCGAAACCTATAGGTTATCGTTTTGGATATACTATAGGACTGTGTTCTTATGCTGAGCCCAAAATTGGAGCCCCCCCAGCGTGCCCCCTTCAGGGAATTTTGAGAATTTCCGATTTTTCTAGGGATCCTGGGGTCATCAGTTTCCCTCGTACCAAGTTTCAAATTTCTGAGATTTCTGGAAGTGCCTCATTAATTCACGTCTTTTTTCATTTTTAAATATTTATATATACATCGCTCCAGCCCGACTTGCTTTTATATATATAGATGACGGATAAGCATGAGCACGTTGAAAAGTGCAGACTTCCACTTCGAGATTCATATCTCCTAAACGGTTTATGATATTAGGAGACGGTTTGCGCCATCAGACGCCTCATTTATCGCTCTAAATGTTTGTTGCTAAACCATATCCTCGTATCTCCCATATCAAGGGGGTAAATTGAGTTCAAAGTTTGAATAGGCTGAAATTTGGGTGCATTTTTAACATTTTACATTACGTTTTGCCTACTTATGTATAAGCTAGAATCATGAAATTTCGTACACATATGTCCCTTAATCGTGCCAATGTGCGCACCTAACGCGATGATCCTATCATTCTCATAAGTGTGTCCAACAATGAAATATACTTGTAAAAATCACCAAATTTAGGAACAATCCAGAAATACGGCCAAATTTAACGTATAAGGGAGAGAGATACGAAACAATGTCACAGGACCAAAGTTGTAGATCACTCCGAACTGAAGGGACATTGTGCCATCCGTTTTGTGATACGACTTACCGTTTAGCCAAAAAATAGCTCAAAAGGAATGTCTGCACAGTCATTAAAATTGCCTCCGTATTTCGATATCTTTGGGGGTAAAAAGTGAAAAATTTGAACATCTTGGAATTTTTCCCGTCGGTTAGGGACCAGAACCTATAATTTCACCAAATTTCAATTGTCTACCTCGTCTGGCAGGTTGTGCCGCCATCTTGATTTGGGGGCATAGGGGATAAAAATGAGGAAATTCCCGAAAATGTTTAAGCCCACGAAACCTATAGGTTATCGTTTTGGATATACTATAGGACTGTGTTCTTATGCTGAGCCCAAAATTGAAGCCCCCCCAGCGTGCCCCCTTCAGGGAATTTTGAGAATTTCCGATTTTTCTAGGGATCCTGGGGTCATCAGTTTCCCTCGTACCAAGTTTCAAATTCTGAGATTTCTGGAAGTGCCTCATTAATTCACGTCTTTTTTCTTTTTTTTTTTTTTTTTTTTTGCTATGGGCTTTACGTCGCACCGACACAGATAGGTCTTATGGCGACGATGGGATAGGAAAGGCCTAGGAGTTGGAAGGAAGCGGCCGTGGCCTTAATTAAGGTACAGCCCCAGCATTTGCCTGGTGTGAAAATGGGAAACCACGGAAAACCATTTTCAGGGCTGGCGATAGTGGGATTCGAACCTACTATCTCCCGGATGCAAGCTCACAGCCGCGCGCCTCTACGCGAACGGCCAACTCGCCCGGTACGTCTTTTTTCATTTTTAAATATTTATATATGCATCGCTCCAGCCCGACTTGCTTTTATATATATAGATGACGGATAAGCATGAGCACGTTGAAAAGTGCAGACTTCCACTTCGAGATTCATATCTCCTAAACGGTTTATGATATTAAGAAACGGTTTGCCAAATCAGACGCCTCATTTATCGCTCTAAATATTTGTTGCTAAATCATATCCTCGTATCTCCCATATTAAGGGGGTAAATTGAGTTCAAAGTTTGAGTAGGCTGAAATTTGGCTGCATTTTTAACATTTTACATTACGTTTTGCCTACTTATGTATAAGCTAGAATCATGAAATTTCGTACACATATGTCCCTTAATCGTGCCAATGTGCGCACCTAACGCGATGATCCTATCATTCTCATAAGTGTGTCCAACAATGAAATAAACTTGTAAAAAACACCAAATTTAGGAACAATCCAGAAATACGGCCAAATTTAACGTATAAGGGAGAGAGATATGAAAAAATGTCACAGGACCAAAGTTGTAGATCACTCCGAATTGAAGGGACATTGTGCCATCCGTTTTGTGATACGACTTACCGTTTAGCCAAAAAATAGCTCAAAAGAATGTCTGCACAGTCATTAAAATTGCCTCCGTATTTCGATATCTTTGGGGGTAAAAAGTGAAAAATTTGAACATCTTGGAATTTTTCCCGTCGGTTAGGGACCAGAACCTATAATTTCACCAAATTTCAATTGTCTACCTCGTCTGGCAGGTTGTGCCGCCATCTTGATTTGGGGGGATAGGGGATAAAAATGAGGAAATTCCCGTAAATGTTTAAGCCCACGAAACCTATAGGTTATCGTTTTGGATATACTATAGGACTGTGTTCTTATGCTGAGCCCAAAATTGGAGCCCCCCCAGCGTGCCCCCTTCAGGGAATTTTGAGAATTTCCGATTTTTCTAGGGATCCTGGGTTCATCAGTTTCCCTCGTACCAAGTTTCAAATTTCTGAGATTTCTGGAAGTGCCTCATTAATTCACGTCTTTTTTCATTTTTAAATATTTATATATACATCGCTCCAGCCCGACTTGCTTTTATATATATAGATGACGGATAAGCATGAGCACGTTGAAAAGTGCAGACTTCCACTTCGAGATTCATATCTCCTAAACGGTTTATGATATTAAGAAACGGTTTGCGCCATCAGACGCCTCATTTATCGCTCTAAATGTTTGTTGCTAAACCATATCCTCGTATCTCCCATATTAAGGGGGTAAATTGAGTTCAAAGTTTGAATAGGCTGAAATTTGGGCGCATTTTTAACATTTTACATTACGTTTTGCCTACTTATGTATAAGCTAGAATCATGAAATTTCGTACACATATGTCCCTTAATCGTGCCAATGTGCGCACCTAACGCGATGATCCTATCATTCTCATAAGTGTGTCCAACAATGAAATATACTTGTAAAAATCACCAAATTTAGGAACAATCCAGAAATACGGCCAAATTTAACGTATAAGGGAGAGAGATACGAAACAATGTCACAGGACCAAAGTTGTAGATCACTCCGAATTGAAGGGACATTGTGCCATCCGTTTTGTGATACGACTTACCGTTTAGCCAAAAAATAGCTCAAAAGGAATGTCTGCACAGTCATTAAAATTGCCTCCGTATTTCGATATCTTTGGGGGTAAAAAGTGAAAAATTTGAACATCTTGGAATTTTTCCCGTCGGTTAGGGACCAGAACCTATAATTTCACCAAATTTCAATTGTCTACCTCGTCTGGCAGGTTGTGCCGCCATCTTGATTTCTGGGGATAGGGGATAAAAATGAGGAAATTCCCGAAAATGTTTAAGCCCACGAAACCTATAGGTTATCGTTTTGGATATACTATAGGACTGTGTTCTTATGCTGAGCCCAAAATTGGAGCCCCCCCAGCGTGCCCCCTTCAGGGAATTTTGAGAATTTCCGATTTTTCTAGGGATCCTGGGGTCATCAGTTTCCCTCGTACCAAGTTTCAAATTTCTGAGATTTCTGGAAGTGCCTCATTAATTCACGTCTTTTTTCATTTTTAAATATTTGTATATACATCGCTCCAGCCCGACTTGCTTTTATATATATAGATGACGGATAAGCATGAGCACGTTGAAAAGTGCAGACTTCCACTTCGAGATTCATATCTCCTAAACGGTTTATGATATTAAGAAACGGTTTGCGCCATCAGACGCCTCATTTATCGCTCTAAATGTTTGTTGCTAAACCATATCCCCGTATCTCCCATATTAAGGGGGTAAATTGAGTTCAAAGTTTGAGTAGGCTGAAATTTGGGTGCATTTGTAACATTTTACATTACGTTTTGCCTACTTATGTATAAGCTAGAATCATGAAATTTCGTACACATATGTCCCTTAATCGTGCCAATGTGCGCACCTAACGCGATGATCCTATCATTCCCATAAGTGTGTCCAACAATGAAATATACTTGTAAAAATCACCAAATTTAGGAACAATCCAGAAATACGGCCAAATTTAACGTATAAGGGAGAGAGATACGAAATAATGTCACAGGACCAAAGTTGTAGATCACTCCGAATTGAAGGGACATTGTGCCATCCGTTTTGTGATACGACTTACCGTTTAGCCAAAAAATAGCTCAAAAGGAATGTCTGCACAGTCATTAAAATTGCCTCCGTATTTCGATATCTTTGGGGGTAAAAAGTGAAAAATTTGAACATCTTGGAATTTTCCCGTCGGTTAGGGACCAAAACCTATAATTTCACCAAATTTCAATTGTCTACCTCGTCTGGCAGGTTGTGCCGCCATCTTGATTTGGGGGGATAGGGGATAAAAATGAGGAAATTCCCGAAAATTTTTAAGCCCACGAAACCTATAGGTTATCGTTTTGGATATACTATAGGACTGTGTTCTTATGCTGAGCCCAAAATTGGAGCCCCCCCAGCGTGCCCCCTTCAGGGAATTTTGAGAATTTCCGATTTTTCTAGGGATCCTGGGGTCATCAGTTTCCCTCGTACCAAGTTTCAAATTTCTGAGATTTCTGGAAGTGCCTCATTAATTCACGTCTTTTTTCATTTTTAAATATTTATATATACATCGCTCCAGCCCGACTTGCTTTTATATATATAGATGACGGATAAGCATGAGCACGTTGAAAAGTGCAGACTTCCACTTCGAGATTCATATCTCCTAAACGGTTTATGATATTAGGAGACGGTTTGCGCCATCAGACGCCTCATTTATCGCTCTAAATGTTTGTTGCTAAACCATATCCTCGTATCTCCCATATTAAGGGGGTAAATTGAGTTCAAATTTTGAATAGGCTGAAATTTGTGTGCATTTTTAACATTTTACATTACGTTTTGCCTACTTATGTATAAGCTAGAATCATGAAATTTCGTACACATATGTCCCTTAATCGTGCCAATGTGCGCACCTAACGCGATGATCCTATCATTCTCATAAGTGTGTCCAACAATGAAATATACTTGTAAAAATCACCAAATTTAGGAACAATCCAGAAATACGGCCAAATTTAACGTATAAGGGAGAGAGATACGAAACAATGTCACAGGACCAAAGTTGTAGATCACTCCGAACTGAAGGGACATTGTGCCATCCGTTTTGTGATACGACTTACCGTTTAGCCAAAAAATAGCTCAAAAGGAATGTCTGCACAGTCATTAAAATTGCCTCCGTATTTCGATATCTTTGGGGGTAAAAAGTGAAAAATTTGAACATCTTGGAATTTTTCCCGTCGGTTAGGGACCAGAACCTATAATTTTACCAAATTTCAATTGTCTACCTCGTCTGGCAGGTTGTGCCGCCATCTTGATTTGGGGGGATAGGGGATGAAAATGAGGAAATTCCCGAAAATGTTTAAGCCCACGAAACCTATAGGTTATCGTTTTGGATATACTATAGGACTGTGTTCTTATGCTGAGCCCAAAATTGGAGCCCCCCCAGCGTGCCCCCTTCAGGGAATTTTGAGAATTTCCGATTTTTCTAGGGATCCTGGGGTCATCAGTTTCCCTCGTACCAAGTTTCAAATTTCTGAGATTTCTGGAAGTGCCTCATTAATTCACGTCTTTTTTCATTTTTAAATATTTATATATACATCGCTCCAGCCCGACTTGCTTTTATATATATAGATGACGGATAAGCATGAGCACGTTGAAAAGTGCAGACTTCCACTTCGAGATTCATATCTCCTAAACGGTTTATGATATTAGGAGACGGTTTGCGCCATCAGACGCCTCATTTATCGCTCTAAATGTTTGTTGCTAAACCATATCCTCGTATCTCCCATATTAAGGGGGTAAATTGAGTTCAAAGTTTGAATAGGCTGAAATTTGGGCGCATTTTTAACATTTTACATTACGTTTTGCCTACTTATGTATAAGCTAGAATCATGAAATTTCGTACACATATGTCCCTTAATCGTGCCAATGTGCGCACCTAACGCGATGATCCTATCATTCTCATAAGTGTGTCCAACAATGAAATATACTTGTAAAAATCACCAAATTTAGGAACAATCCAGAAATACGGCCAAATTTAACGTATAAGGGAGAGAGATACGAAACAATGTCACAGGACCAAAGTTGTAGATCACTCCGAATTGAAGGGACATTGTGCCATCCGTTTTGTGATACGACTTACCGTTTAGCCAAAAAATAGCTCAAAAGGAATGTCTGCACAGTTATTAAAATTGCCTCCGTATTTCGATATCTTTGGGGGTAAAAAGTGAAAAATTTGAACATCTTGGAATTTTCCCGTCGGTTAGGGACCAAAACCTATAATTTCACCAAATTTCAATTGTCTACCTCGTCTGGCAGGTTGTGCCGCCATCTTGATTTGGGGGGATAGGGGATAAAAATGAGGAAATTCCCGAAAATGTTTAAGCCCACGAAACCTATAGGTTATCGTTTTGGATATACTATAGGACTGTGTTCTTATGCTGAGCCCAAAATTGGAGCCCCCCCAGCGTGCCCCCTTCAGGGAATTTTGAGATTTTCCGATTTTTCTAGGGATCCTGGGGTCATCAGTTTCCCTCGTACCAAGTTTCAAATTTCTGAGATTTCTGGAAGTGCCTCATTAATTCACGTCTTTTTTCATTTTTAAATATTTATATATACATCGCTCCAGCCCGACTTGCTTTTATATATATAGATGACGGATAAGCATGAGCACGTTGAAAAGTGCAGACTTCCACTTCGAGATTCATATCTCCTAAACGGTTTATGATATTAAGAAACGGTTTGCGCCATCAGACGCCTCATTTATCGCTCTAAATGTCTGTTGCTAAACCATATCCTCGTATCTCCCATATTAAGGGGGTAAATTGAGTTCAAAGTTTGAATAGGCTGAAATTTGGGTGCATTTTTAACATTTTACATTACGTTTTGCCTACTTATGTATAAGCTAGAATCATGAAATTTGGTACACATATGTCCCTTAATCGTGCCAATGTGCGCACCTAACGCGATGATCCTATCATTCTCATAAGTGTGTCCAACAATGAAATATACTTGTAAAAATCACCAAATTTAGGAACAATCCAGAAATACGGCCAAATTTAACGTATAAGGGAGAGAGATACGAAAAAATGTCACAGGACCAAAGTTGTAGATCACTCCGAATTGAAGGGACATTGTGCCATCCGTTTTGTGATACGACTTACCGTTTAGCCAAAAAATAGCTCAAAAGGAATGTCTGCACAGTCATTAAAATTGCCTCCGTATTTCGATATCTTTGGGGGTAAAAAGTGAAAAATTTGAACATCTTGGAATTTTCCCGTCGGTTAGGGACCAAAACCTATAATTTCACCAAATTTCAATTGTCTACCTCGTCTGGCAGGTTGTGCCGCCATCTTGATTTGGGGGGATAGGGGATAAAAATGAGGAAATTCCCGAAAATGTTTAAGCCCACGAAACCTATAGGTTATCGTTTTGGATATACTATAGGACTGTGTTCTTATGCTGAGCCCAAAATTGGAGCCCCCCCAGCGTGCCCCCTTCAGGGAATTTTGAGAATTTCCGATTTTTCTAGGGATCCTGGGGTCATCAGTTTCCCTCGTACCAAGTTTCAAATTCTGAGATTTCTGGAAGTGCCTCATTAATTCACGTCTTTTTTCTTTTTTTTTTTTTTTTTTTTTTTTTGCTATGGGCTTTACGTCGCACCGACACAGATAGGTCTTATGGCGACGATGGGATAGGAAAGGCCTAGGAGTTGGAAGGAAGCGGCCGTGGCCTTAATTAAGGTACAGCCCCAGCATTTGCCTGGTGTGAAAATGGGAAACCACGGAAAACCATTTTCAGGGCTGGCGATAGTGGGATTCGAACCTACTATCTCCCGGATGCAAGCTCACAGCCGCGCGCCTCTACGCGCACGGCCAACTCGCCCGGTACGTCTTTTTTCATTTTTAAATATTTATATATGCATCGCTCCAGCCCGACTTGCTTTTATATATATAGATGACGGATAAGCATGAGCACGTTGAAAAGTGCAGACTTCCACTTCGAGATTCATATCTCCTAAACGGTTTATGATATTAAGAAACGGTTTGCCAAATCAGACGCCTCATTTATCGCTCTAAATATTTGTTGCTAAATCATATCCTCGTATCTCCCATATTAAGGGGGTAAATTGAGTTCAAAGTTTGAGTAGGCTGAAATTTGGCTGCATTTTTAACATTTTACATTACGTTTTGCCTACTTATGTATAAGCTAGAATCATGAAATTTGGTACACATATGTCCCTTAATCGTGCCAATGTGCGCACCTAACGCGATGATCCTATCATTCTCATAAGTGTGTCCAACAATGAAATAAACTTGTAAAAATCACCAAATTTAGGAACAATCCAGAAATACGGCCAAATTTAACGTATAAGGGAGAGAGATATGAAAAAATGTCACAGGACCAAAGTTGTAGATCACTCCGAATTGAAGGGACATTGTGCCATCCGTTTTGTGATACGACTTACCGTTTAGCCAAAAAATATCTCAAAAGGAATGTCTGCACAGTCATTAAAATTGCCTCCGTATTTCGATATCTTTGGGGGTAAAAAGTGAAAAATTTGAACATCTTGGAATTTTCCCGTCGGTTAGGGACCAAAACCTATAATTTCACCAAATTTCAATTGTCTACCTCGTCTGGCAGGTTGTGCCGCCATCTTGATTTGGGGGGATAGGGGATAAAAATGAGGAAATTCCCGAAAATGTTTAAGCCCACGAAACCTATAGGTTATCGTTTTGGATATACTATAGGACTGTGTTCTTATGCTGAGCCCAAAATTGGAGCCCCCCCAGCGTGCCCCCTTCAGGGAATTTTGAGATTTTCCGATTTTTCTAGGGATCCTGGGGTCATCAGTTTCCCTCGTACCAAGTTTCAAATTTCTGAGATTTCTGGAAGTGCCTCATTAATTCACGTCTTTTTTCATTTTTAAATATTTATATATACATCGCTCCAGCCCGACTTGCTTTTATATATATAGATGACGGATAAGCATGAGCACGTTGAAAAGTGCAGACTTCCACTTCGAGATTCATATCTCCTAAACGGTTTATGATATTAAGAAACGGTTTGCGCCATCAGACGCCTCATTTATCGCTCTAAATGTTTGTTGCTAAACCATATCCTCGTATCTCCCATATTAAGGGGGTAAATTGAGTTCAAAGTTTGAGTAGGCTGAAATTTGGGTGCATTTTTAACATTTTACATTACGTTTTGCCTACTTATGTATAAGCTAGAATCATGAAATTTGGTACACATATGTCCCTTAATCGTGCCAATGTGCGCACCTAACGCGATGATCCTATCATTCTCATAAGTGTGTCCAACAATGAAATATACTTGTAAAAATCACCAAATTTAGGAACAATCCAGAAATACGGCCAAATTTAACGTATAAGGGAGAGAGATACGAAACAATGTCACAGGACCAAAGTTGTAGATCACTCCGAATTGAAGGGACATTGTGCCATCCGTTTTGTGATACGACTTACCGTTTAGCCAAAAAATAGCTCAAAAGGAATGTCTGCACAGTCATTAAAATTGCCTCCGTATTTCGATATCTTTGGGGGTAAAAAGTGAAAAATTTGAACATCTTGGAATTTTTCCCGTCGGTTAGGGACCAGAACCTATAATTTCACCAAATTTCAATTGTCTACCTCGTCTGGCAGGTTGTGCCGCCATCTTGATTTGGGGGGATAGGGGATAAAAATGAGGAAATTCCCGAAAATGTTTAAGCCCACGAAACCTATAGGTTATCGTTTTGGATATACTATAGGACTGTGTTCTTATGCTGAGCCCAAAATTGGAGCCCCCCCAGCGTGCCCCCTTCAGGGAATTTTGAGAATTTCCGATTTTTCTAGGGATCCTGGGTTCATCAGTTTCCCTCGTACCAAGTTTCAAATTTCTGAGATTTCTGGAAGTGCCTCATTAATTCACGTCTTTTTTCATTTTTAAATATTTATATATACATCGCTCCAGCCCGACTTGCTTTTATATATATAGATGACGGATAAGCATGAGCACGTTGAAAAGTGCAGACTTCCACTTCGAGATTCATATCTCCTAAACGGTTTATGATATTAAGAAACGGTTTGCGCCATCAGACGCCTCATTTATCGCTCTAAATGTTTGTTGCTAACCCATATCCTCGTATCTCCCATATTAAGGGGGTAAATTGAGTTCAAAGTTTGAATAGGCTGAAATTTGGGCGCATTTTTAACATTTTACATTACGTTTTGCCTACTTATGTATAAGCTAGAATCATGAAATTTCGTACACATATGTCCCTTAATCGTGCCAATGTGCGCACCTAACGCGATGATCCTATCATTCTCATAAGTGTGTCCAACAATGAAATATACTTGTAAAAATCACCAAATTTAGGAACAATCCAGAAATACGGCCAAATTTAACGTATAAGGGAGAGAGATACGAAACAATGTCACAGGACCAAAGTTGTAGATCACTCCGAATTGAAGGGACATTGTGCCATCCGTTTTGTGATACGACTTACCGTTTAGCCAAAAAATAGCTCAAAAGGAATGTCTGCACAGTCATTAAAATTGCCTCCGTATTTCGATATCTTTGGGGGTAAAAAGTGAAAAATTTGAACATCTTGGAATTTTTCCCGTCGGTTAGGGACCAGAACCTATAATTTCACCAAATTTCAATTGTCTACCTCGTCTGGCAGGTTGTGCCGCCATCTTGATTTGGGGGGATAGGGGATAAAAATGAGGAAATTCCCGAAAATGTTTAAGCCCACGAAACCTATAGGTTATCGTTTTGGATATACTATAGGACTGTGTTCTTATGCTGAGCCCAAAATTGGAGCCCCCCCAGCGTGCCCCCTTCAGGGAATTTTGAGAATTTCCGATTTTTCTAGGGATCCTGGGTTCATCAGTTTCCCTCGTACCAAGTTTCAAATTTCTGAGATTTCTGGAAGTGCCTCATTAATTCACGTCTTTTTTCATTTTTAAATATTTATATATACATCGCTCCAGCCCGACTTGCTTTTATATATATAGATGACGGATAAGCATGAGCACGTTGAAAAGTGCAGACTTCCACTTCGAGATTCATATCTCCTAAACGGTTTATGATATTAAGAAACGGTTTGCGCCATCAGACGCCTCATTTATCGCTCTAAATGTTTGTTGCTAACCCATATCCTCGTATCTCCCATATTAAGGGGGTAAATTGAGTTCAAAGTTTGAATAGGCTGAAATTTGGGCGCATTTTTAACATTTTACATTACGTTTTGCCTACTTATGTATAAGGTAGAATCATGAAATTTCGTACACATATGTCCCTTAATCGTGCCAATGTGCGCACCTAACGCGATGATCCTATCATTCTCATAAGTGTGTCCAACAATGAAATATACTTGTAAAAATCACCAAATTTAGGAACAATCCAGAAATACGGCCAAATTTAACGTATAAGGGAGAGAGATACGAAACAATGTCACAGGACCAAAGTTGTAGATCACTCCGTATTGAAGGGACATTGTGCCATCCGTTTTGTGATACGACTTACCGTTTAGCCAAAAAATAGCTCAAAAGGAATGTCTGCACAGTCATTAAAATTGCCTCCGTATTTCGATATCTTTGGGGGTAAAAAGTGAAAAATTTGAACATCTTGGAATTTTTCCCGTCGGTTAGGGACCAGAACCTATAATTTCACCAAATTTCAATTGTCTACCTCGTCTGGCACGTTGTGCCGCCATCTTGATTTCTGGGGATAGGGGATAAAAATGAGGAAATTCCCGAAAATGTTTAAGCCCACGAAACCTATAGGTTATCGTTTTGGATATACTATAGGACTGTGTTCTTATGCTGAGCCCAAAATTGGAGCCCCCCAGCGTGCCCCCTTCAGGGAATTTTGAGATTTTCCGATTTTTCTAGGGATCCTGGGGTCATCAGTTTCCCTCGTACCAAGTTTCAAATTTCTGAGATTTCTGGAAGTGCCTCATTAATTCACGTCTTTTTTCATTTTTAAATATTTATATATACATCGCTCCAGCCCGACTTGCTTTTATATATATAGATAAAAATACTAGTTTTCACTTCGGTAACATGTTAAGTTTTTGAGATATACTGCAGAAATGCTCATTTTAAAATTTCACCCCCTATTTAGTTCCCCTTAAGTGAAGTTTCCAAAACAAATCACCTATGTTTCTTAAATTTTGCCGGAGATTCCAAATACCAATATTTCCGTCTGTAACATTTTACGTTTTTTAGATATACTGTAAATATAGTCTTTCTAAAATTTCACCCCAGTTTGTCACTCCTGTTTAACCCCCATTAATTGGATTTTCCCAAAACAAAAAAATACGTGTTTTTTATTTTCAAAGGAGATCCCAAATACCATTTTTCAGGTCTGTATTATCTTCTCTTTCTGAGATATAAGTATGCTCATTAAAGGCATTCAACTCCTTTTTCACCCCTTTTCACCCCTCCTATTGGGATTTTCAGAAAACAAAATAATACGTGTTTCTTTATTTTTAAGGGAGATTCTAAATACCAATTTTTACATCTGTAAACTTTCAAAGTTTTGAGATATAGATACACTCATTTTAACAATTCACCCCCTTCTTCACTCCCCATTAATTGGATTTTCCAAAAACAAAAAATACGCGTTTCTTTATTTTTTAACGAGATCCCAAGTACCGATTTTCAGGTCTGTAATGTCTTCAGTTTCTGAGATATAAGTATATCATTAAAGGTATTCAACCCATTTTTCACTCTTTTCCACCACTCCTATTGGGATTTTCCGAAAACAAAAAATACGTGTTTCCTTATTTTTAAAAAAGATTCTAAATACCAATTTTTACATCAGTAAACTTTTAAAGTTTTGAGATATAGATATACTCGTTTTAAAATTTAACCCCCCTTTTCACCCCTTTAGCAACGGAATATCCAAAAATCCTCTCTTAGCGAGCACCTACATGTGAATGTATCCCCAAAATTTCATTTCTTTACGTCCAGTAGTTTTGGCTCGGCGATGATGAATCAGTCAGTCAGTCAGTCAGGACAAGTTACTTTATATATATAGGTGAAGGAACAATAGGAAACTGAATCTAGCGAAGAAGTCAGCTAAGGATAAAATAATGGCAAGTATAAACGACAGTCATATGAATTTTACTGAAAAATGGAAAAGTGTATATAGATAATTTAAGGCAAAAACAGATTTCAGGAATCACTAGTTAACAAGGGAAGTGTATGTAAGGATTTACATAAGTGAGAAATATTCAGTCAGTAGCCTGTAAAGTAGCCTGCTTACAAAGATAATGTCCAGGTAGAGGAGGTGACTAGTACTGACGAATCAGGAGGTCCAGATGCATCCAGGATTTTCTCGTCAGTTTCTTCTCTTTCATTTTTTATCCAACTTTCTCAGACAATGTTAGTCATTCCGTAAGCCAACGCGATTAGCTTTACCTACGACGCTTAAGGTGTATTTAATTCACATTATTTTCCTAATATTTACACGGTATATTTATTTCTAGAGCGCGTCAGTGTATTCCAGAGATTCGACTTTCCACCTTATTAAACCCGGCATGATACCTGGCTCTGCGACTTAGGACTTGTTAAAGTAGCTAGAACGAGTCAAACAACAACAAAAACAAAGACAAAAATAATAATAATAATAATGTGGTCACCTTATCAAAAGGAATAATAATAGACGACAAAGAAAATTCCAAACTTATGCCTGAAGTGAAATGAAAGTCACTGTAGTGTAGGGAGGTCTATTGTGTGGTATGCAAGTTGTAGGAATATTAGGGCAGAGGGAACTCCTAGCTCCGGAACCAAATAATAATAAAAAATGTCCACTATTCGGCCGGTTATCGAACTCTGAATCCCTTATTAAATAACAAATAACGCCACGGTTCCAGACAGTTTCATAAAAATTGTAGCAGAACGCTTCAGTGAGGAAAACATCCAGGAGGAAGATCTAGAAATACCTTCCTCAAATCCTAAATGATATCGAGGCACAGAATTATGAAAGGATAACGAAAGCTACAAATAACAGGAAAATCTGGAAATGTTTCATGCTAACTGGATCTTTTTTAAGAACACAGATTGATGGCAATGTTGTTGAAAATTTCCTCTTCAGGGCGTCTCTTACTAGCTCTACTAGTAGAACAGGTGTTAAACTCGTAGCCTTTTTCTCGTTCTTCTCCCTCCTTTTCTAGTTATTTAGGGTTGGTGCTAAGTGTAAATTTCGTCCAGTATTACTGCTGTATGTCCGCCTCTGTGGTGTTGTGGTTAGCGTGATTAGCTGCCACCCCCGGAGGTCCGAGTTCGATTCCCGGCTCTGCCACGAAATTTGAAGTGGTACGAGGGCTGGAATGGGGTGCACTCAGCCTCGGGAGGTCAACTGAGTATAGGTGGGCTCGATTCCCACCTCAGCCATCCTGGAAGTGGTTTTCCGTGGTTTCCCACTTCCTCCAGGCAAATGCCGGGATGGTACCTAACTTAAGGCCACGGCCGCTTCCTTCCCTCTTCCTTGTCTGTCCCATCCAATCTTCCCATCCCTCCACAAGGCCCCTGTTCAGCATAGCAGGTGTGGCCGCCTGGGCGAGGTACTGGTCATCCTCCCCAGTTGTATTCCCGATCCAGAGTCTGAAGCTCCAGGACACTGCCCTTGAGGCGGTAGAGGTGGGATCCTTCGCTGAGTCCGGGGGAAAAACCGACCCTGGAGGGAAACAGATTAAGAAGAAGAAGATTACTGCTGCATGTTCTTCCTGATATAACCCTATGTGAGGATTTGTGGCTCGTATAGTGGTGTGTTGTGTGTACATGAAAGAAAACGTAAGCTTGTAGTTTAACTGTTGATATCGTGAGCATAGCCACGAATCCTCCAGTTTTACTTGGAATATGAACCACAGGAACGTGAATTTTCAATTCGAAAATCCCATGTGCATTGGCCCGGATCCGAACCACGGCCACCTCGGTAGTAATCCAATGACAATGCAACTCAGCTACCACGCTGCTCTGAATGCGAAGTTGTCCAGTAAGATGAACAACCAGTTCCTGAGGAAGAGAAATTAATCAGACGCCGATAAAATCCTCGGTCAAATCGGGAGTCGAATGCGGAACCTTCTGAACCGAAGCATACTTAACTGACCGTTCAGTCAAGGAGCCGGGCGATGTTAATTTCTATTATTTACTTGGAATTATTACACATCTGATGGCAAAGATACAGTAGTTGTGGTGCTGTAATATGTAGCACGATGACCAGTTACTCACGGAAGTCTGTTTTTCTTCGCACCGACTGATGGCGACGATGGGATATGAAAGGGCTAGGAATGGGAAGGAAGTGCCTTGGCCTTAATTATTTGCCAGATATGAAAATGTGAAATCAAGGAAACGGTTTTTTTTTACTTTTCTTTTAGAATTAACTTCACGTCGCACAGTCTTGTGGCGACGATGGGATAGGAGATGGCTAGGAGTGGGAAGGAAGCGGCCGCGGCCGTAAGTAAGGTACAGCCTCAGTATTTGCCTCGTGTGAAAATCGGAAAATACGGAAAAACATCTTCAGGGTTGCCGACAGCGGAGTTCGAACCCACTACCTCCCGATTGCGAGTTCACCGCTACGCGCCCCTAACCGCACAGCCAACGCGCTCTGTAAGGAAAAACATTCAGAATTGCCGATATTGGGGCTCGAACCCATTATATCCCGAATGCAAGCCGATAACTACGTTAAGACTTTAATAAGAAAGTTCAGTGTTTTAAACAGCCAAAATTACAATCTCTATTGTTTAGCTATTCAGGTGATTTGAGTTGTGATCGAACGATCAGTGATTGGAAATCAATGCTCCGAATAACTCTTTTTCTATCTTCATCATTAGTCGCACCTTAATTTACCTTTCAGACAGCAATTAAGGATACTGTCAGCTCAACATTCTGCAGTCCTTGATTTGGGCCGGAATGTTAACGGAACATCCTCGGAGCCTTAAGGCTAGTTCTCTATACGATTTTCGTCCCCATCCGTGTCCTCTTACCTACCTTAGAGGCCATGGTAGTTTGTTCCCTGCCAATGAGCATTTCGTCATCACTGATTGCGTGGAAATGAAATATTTCCTTCACACATAAGCACAATTGGTTCAGGCCTTCTCGTTCTGCTTGCTTCTTGTAAGAGATTTGGTTGGTTGGAACACAGTAGCCAAGAGTCTACCGGGCAAGTTTGTCATACGGTTAGGGGCGCGCAGCCATGAACTTGCATTCTGGAGATAGTGGGTTCAAACGCTACTGTCGGCAGCCCTGAAGATGATTTTACGTGGTTTCCCATTTTCATACCAGGCAAGTGCTGGAGCTGTACCTTAATTAAGGCCACGGCCGCTCCTTCCTACTGCTAGCCCTTTCCTGTCCCATCGTCGCCATAAGACCCATTTGTGTCGGTGTGACTTAAAGCCATTTTTTTTTAAAGAAGGGAAGAGTATTGAACCATTTCATAACTTGTGCACAGACATGCATACATCAAATGTTTTCATTCCGTCCCTGAAGGGGTAGGCTGGCCACGTAAAAGTTACACTCTCTCTCTGGCCAGGCGATTGGTCAAGTTGAAGGAGGAGTAGAATAATCATCAGATGGTTGAAAGGAGAATTAAATGTTGCATATTGAATGTGTGATGATTATGATGATTACCTGTGAGTCGGAGGTTTGGTGTGGAATGGAGGGCTTAATTGTGGCTGGGATTAGAAAGAAGGCGACTGTGTTCTGTATAGCAGGAACCACTTAAATATACGTCTGAAGTTGAAGTAGGGAAACAACAGGAAACATATCTGTGCCTTGGAGCAAGATAATGGTGATGGTAAGCGCCAAGCTGGTCGAACTGAAGTTACTGGTGTTTTCTAAATCTCTACTAATATTATAAAGAGGAAAAATTTGTTTGTAACGAATAGACTCAAAAACTACTGAACCGATTTTAAAAACTATTTCACCTATAGAAACCTACATTGCAAGTGAGTAACACGGGCTGTATTTTATTTTCAAAACAATTCAAGGTGGGAGGCACGGGGGGGGGGGGAGGGAGATATAAAAATAATAGGCTAATATAGGCAAAATATCGAATTTGTCGTATAAGGACGAGACAAAGCTCAATTTAATCCTCTTGACTCAAAGAATAAAACTCGGTAAGCCCTACGGGCCCGAAAACTATGTTTTAAGGCCCTAAGACCAACCGTTACGGAGATATTGGCACCACACTACCCGTCCTCTAGGAATCCGATAAAGTAATGAACTGCCGTAACCATGGCAACGTCAGCTCTAGCAGCGAAATTATCTACAATAAATCACAAAAAACTAACATGTTACAGACATGAAAATTGATATTTGGAATCCCCTTTTAAAATAAAAGAACACAAATATTCCTTTTTCAGAAAATCCACTTAAGGGGGAGGGGTGTGGAAAGAAGTGAGGAAGCAGTTGAATTTATGTCAGGATACATTATATCTCAAAAAATGAATTACAGACTTTATAATTGGTACAAGGAATCTCCTTTAAAAATGAACACACTTTCTTGGAAAAGCTACTTAAGGGGGTGAAAAGAATAAAAAAAAGCAGGTGAATTTTTAAAATGAGTATCTTCTTCTTCTATCGCTTTACCCACACCTGTGGGGTTGCGGGTGCGAACTGCGTAGCACATGTGAATTTGACCATGTTTTACAGCTGGATGCCCTTACTGACGTCAACCGTATGTGTAGGGATGTAATTTATACTTCTATACTAATATTATAAAGAGGAAAATTTTGTATATTTGTTTGTAACGGATAGACTCAAAAAATACTGAACCGATTTTAAAAAATACTTCACCTATAGAAAGCTACATTGCCAGTCAGTAAAATGGGCTGTATTTCATTTTCAAAACTATTCGAGGGGGGCGACGGGGGAGATATAAAAATATTAAAATAATAGGCTAATATAGGCGAAATCGAATTTGTCGTACAAGGACGAGACAACGCTCATTTTAAGCCCCTTGACGCAAAGAACAAAATTCGGTAAAACCTACGAGTCCGTAAAGAATGTTTTATGGCCCTAAAACCAACCGTTGTGGAGGTGTTGGAAGAACACTACCCCTGCTCTAGGAATCGGATAAAGAAACGAACGGCCGTAACCATGGCAACGTCAGCTCCAGGATTCTACAGCAGCTAGATTATGCATGTACGTTTGGGCATAGCTGCCAGCCGAAATTGATACACATATGACTTACTATCTGGAAAAAATAAACTATTGGGTAAGACGCTCATAGCACCCCTTTAGGCGGGGATGGAAAGGGAGTGAAGTATAAAAATAATAGCCCCGGAGATCTCCGCAGTACGGCGACCAGCGGTTGCCGACGGGCCTCCGTTTTTATGTACTGGCTTAGGTTTCAGCATTTTGCGGAGTCTGTTATCTATAGTTTAAAATATTTTCTATCAAATCATTGAGTAGTAGTATCACTGATGTTATTAGTGCCGGTATTGTGGTCCACTTTTACGATCATTGTAACCATGAAAACAACCTATATACTGAATATTGAATTTTCACGACCGCATTGTAATCGAAACAGACTTTCAACGTATTAGCCTAAGTCGTGTTACGTACATGTAGTACTTAACATCTCTTCAACACGTACTTAACATCTCTTCAACACGTACTACATGTACGTAACACGACTTAATACGTTGAAAGTCTGTTTCGATTACAATGCGGTCGTGAAAATTCAATATTCATTGACATGCCCCACAACGGGCGACTTAAACGCACTCTACAGTGTGCTAGCAGCAGTGCCAGACCTGTAGCTCAGATCCTTTCAAACAGAACAAAGCTGGCCTAGGCCACCATAGCTCAATTGGTAGAGCAACCGACGCGAAATCGGGAGGTTGTGGGTTCGGATCCCACTGGTGTCCGGCTGGCCATTTTTGTTCTGTACTTAACATCTCTTCAACACGTACTACATGTACGTAATACGACTTAATACGTTGAAAGTCTGTTTCGATAACCTATGTACTGTATACAATTGTTAAGATGGTGCGCCCATGAGTTGAATAAATTTCTCAACATTTATACTCAGATTCATTATATGATGTGCGACATGAGTGACAAGCCCTGAGAATTATAATTCTCGATAATTATAGCAGTTTTTATGCATCGCGTATTTCCTTGATCATTTGTAATAGTTACGAAATGTCGGATCAAACAAATACATTCAATAATATTTATATTTGTGGTACTATCTAGCGGAAGTATAATTACACTAAAGCTGCAGCTTTGTGAAGGGAGCATGTATATCTAGGTGGGAATGAAGGAAAATCATGGTAGCAAAAGATCTTAGAGGTCGACGCTAATTAAGAACTAATATTTAGAGGCCCTCATGAAGAAAAGAAGAAGATACACTATAATTCCAAACATGACAAATAATTTCTACGTACTTAAGTAAATACACCAGTGATATAAATATCTAAAGAAGTCAGTCACACCGATAGTATGAGTAACTAAAGCCAGTTTCTGAAAACCCGTACGAAGAACGGGTACTTCTGCTAGTGATATATATAATTATAGCAAAGCAAGCTAAGTCACTTCCGTACAGGCCATGAAGGCCCTTGGAGGAGTGGAAGGTAAAGGCTTCCACCATTGTTAACCTCGGCACGTGATGGGGTAGAGTGGTTAGCTCTACGCCCGGCCGCCTTTACCCCCAGAAATTAACCCGGTACTCATTTTTGGTGTAGGCTGAGTGAACCTCAGGGCCATATTGTGCCCTACTGGACTCTGAAGTTCCGGCCAGGCGAAAGCCGGTCTCGAACCCAGAGTACAGTAGTGAAAGAACTCTCACAGACGTGAGCTAGTGCACATAGTCTTACCTGAACATATTCCTCTTCACTCAGCCGGATAAGCGTACTTCTCAGGGATAACATGGGGATATGTGACTAATCAGGTAAGAATCGGCTAAATTAATCTGAAATAAAATATCTAACAGAAAACATCGCTGCATTCAAAGTTTAACAAATAGGGATTTATTACATAAAATTGAATTATATACAAATGAAAGAGCTTTTCATTATGATAGGGTAAAATAACGCTGAACCGATGACAACCAGTTCACTGCCTTGACGAAAACAGCTGTTCTGTAACAAGCATGTTACAATAGTGTAAGTAACTAACTCTAGAAAACCGGATATCTGCTGAAATACACATTATTGAATGACTCCCATAAAATTTACTATGCCTCGAACCGTCGAACCCCGGTGCAAACAAATAACACCACAAAATGTACAATGACCTGACTCGGTCACGAACCCTAGTCCCATGACGAGTAAGGCGTATAAGATACATATGCAAACAATATAAAAAGGACACACCCAACATATACACGGGTGTCAATATCAAACGGGCCAGTGTTAAAAATTTACGTACCGAGCTCGATAGCTGCAGTCGCTTAATTGCGGCCAGTATCCAGTAATCGGGAGATAGTGGGTTCGAGCCCCACTGTCGGCAGCCCTGAAAATGGTTTTCCGTGGTTTCCCATTTTCACACCAGGCAAATGCCGGGGCTGTACCTTAATTAAGGCCACGGCCGCTTCCTTCCACTTCCTAGGCCTTTCCTATCCCATCGTCGCCAAAAGACCTATCTGTGTCGGTGCGACGTCAAACAAATAGCAAAAAAAAAAAATTACGTAGAACTAATAGGACATAAAAAAGATCTCTTCCTGCTTTCAAAACATCAAAGTCCTCCTCCCCTTCGCACACTTGACAAGCTGCAGACGACAAAAACCCAATTCTCAAGCCTGGGACGTCAAGCTCAACGACCTTCACCCTCCACCACTTCACTAGCGACAGTCCCCCTAATTTATGAGCTCATCTGGGCGGCAGGCTAAAATCTCGCCTTTCACAAGAAACACCTCACGTAATCTGCTGCTAAAAGCCCTCCTTTAAATACACCTGGGCTATCTGCCCTCGTCTCAATATCACCAGCAGTATCGCAAATCTTACTTCCGCCTCTCATGGGCTCAACCTCGGTGCTACAAAAAACACTAATCATTAAGCGATAGTCACATGGCCATACTAGGCATCTCCAAATACATCCAATATACTCTCAATTGTGCTGGTCTCTCTCATATCAATCGCAAATCTCACTCCTGCCTCTCATGGGCTCAACCTCGGTGCTACAAAAAACACTAATCCTTAAGCGATAGTCACATGGCCATACTAGGCATCTCCAAATACATCCAATATACTCTCAATTGTGCTGGTCTCTCTCATATCAATCGCAAATCTCACTCCTGCCTCTCATGGACTCATATCTCTCAAATATTCGACTCGCTCGCTCTATCAGTGAAGCTGGGTGGATTACGGGTTCATGCTGGTCTCAACTATACGTATCTACGTCTGCAGAAACAAATGCCTAAATGCGATATAATAAAAAGTGCCTGTCTGTTAAACTATCCTCCTATGACCAAAGGAGTTCGATCAGACCCATAAAAATCACACGTACGTTAAAATAATACACTCGAAATAAAATACAAACACGCTAACAAGGAATCTACACATAATCATCTACCCTAATGTACGGGGTTCGAGCTTGAGGCCTAGCTCTAAATTACAAGGAAAATTTTCCTACCATAACTAATCTGTTGACTGACGGCCCCCATATTCCTATCTAAATTTAAATGACATGCTTGAAACAGAATTGGAAAGCTCTGACCTTATGTTATCGATGACATAACGGAGCGGCCCTCCCTGTGGACCACTGAATTTACCACATCATGATAGACTGTGGCGCTGGCATCAGATACTGTTGACCACTTGGAGACATTCTTTCTTGTGTGGCTCCTTCGTACAGCTCCCTAGGTAGTTGGAAGATGTCCCCTTCGGCGTCGCGCTGATCAGGTGCTCCCAACGTTCCTGGATCGATGCCCGTTGTCGTGTTGGCTTCAGCTCCTGGTTGTGGCTTCCTCGCAATGATGATGTCAGACACTCGTTCTGACTTGATGCTGGGGTAACTGAAAACAAATTCATTCATTACAGACTGTCCAAACTCGATGCCTGTTTCCCCTACTATCGTGTCTCACACGTCACATTGACCAAGTCTCGTTCAGAGTTTTCAACCTGGTACACAGTTTTTTCACTACTTTAGGTCACTGTTATTTCATCCCTTCACTCGGACAACATGTCGTTTTGAATTACATTCCTGAGCCAATTTTAATTCTAGCAGTTCGTCAGTCATATCTTGACCTCACAGAAATATGAAGCTACTAGTTCATTAGTCTCTTATAAGCAGTACCTCATCTCCCCCTAGCATATTCTCACAGGTAAAATCTTAAATTCAACCGAATATTCAAGTTGATTACTTACTTCCTCGCAGATATAGCAGTACGAGTAGTGGGTGCAGCTCGAAGACAAAGCGTTGTTCTCAGTACCAACACGCAGTATGACGACTCGTTCAAGCGGCCTTCTGGTCCAAGAATGAGCCTGATATGCCAGGCGGCCTTATTTTATAATCCCGTATAGCGTCATCACGCCGCTTGATCGCGTGCAATCTGCGCGCGCCCGCGAAGTTTTTCCCGCATAAAGTACATCATGAGCTCTAATTAACGAATGCATTTATGAATGCAGCCCTAATGCATATCAAAATAAAGCAGAAATTATACAGGTTGCAATTCTTGTCTCAAATCCAATGCAACTCTTCCGTAACCAAATATATTCATTTACTTCTTTCTTCCCTCCTACTATAAGTTTTGCCGGGATCTGGGAAGCGTCCCCAATCTTCATCAAGAGGCTTGGCTTGGGACATAACTCCTTTTAATGAGTTTCTGGAGATTTCTCATAATGACGCTCTCGCTCACTTGACACAAGAACGCTTCTTCTGGACTCCTTTATGACATATACTGTAAGACACTGGCTTCGTGGGTGGCCTCGTGTGATTCCAATATCCAATACTAAAATTAATACAATTGTCCCATGAACAGTATGGTTCAATATGCACCTCCGGAAGTGGAAATCTCGTTTCTTAAATTTTACGACTTCCTGATTGGGATTCGAACCCATGTCCTTCCGGGCGAACCGAGTACGCCTTTACCGCCTCGGCCAGGCAGTCCCTATATATAATTCTATAGAGGTAAAATGATGTATAATTATATATAGTATACATTTATTCACAGAATGAACACTTCCTCCATAAGATTTCCTCGAGGACAAAGTATACTAAATACATTCTTGACTACATTGATTTTGATAATGATTGATAATGAACATTTCAAGGCTTTGATGACCACATTCTAGCAGTTTTAATCATGAGCGGAATTTTTCGAATATCTTAGTAATTGTTCCTCTTTCACCGATCATGACGATGTTATCCAGTCCGTATGCATGTTGGAAGAAGGGGATAGTTGGTTCGTAAACGCTTTTCTTTCTCTCGTGTACTTCACTCGGCTGGTTAGCGTGCGATTGAAACCGAACCGCAGGATCATAATATATCCATTGATATCGTTTCTGAAGGCTATCATTTCGATACTATGGGTACTAATATTCTCCGAAAATCCATGGATCCCTTCGTGCACTGTGTAACCATCGTCTCGTAATGACTGAGCGATGGAGTTTCGTATCTCGTTGTGTCTAGTAAGTGGCGGAGTTTCACCGTAGAGATAGTATCCCAGGACATAGGAAGGGTTTTCTATTTTGTTGGGGCAATGTGGACAACTGTTATTGTCCTGGGACCTGCCCGGCATGGCCTGAACGGCTGCGACATTAGCGGTCTTCTTGAGAGCATCACGCCAGTCACTGCAAGATAGACCATCGTGGTGTATTGCCCAGCTGTTCACTGAAAAGTTTTCTTTAAATAAAATAACACCTTTTCCCTCTTGAGGAAGCTGACACCATTTTTGGAATTCCTGATCTCTCAGTAACTGTCTTATTTGCTTAGAATCAGAAAGACCTTCCTTGAAATTTAACAAACTGGCACAAGGTCAAATGTCCAGGTTTGGTAAGCAGTTGCTACTCTCCTCAGAGAGATGCCTATTCCGAAATGTAAGGGTTTACATTTATTTGTAGGGTAACAAGGGCTCTATTCGCTTGCAGGGCAGCTTCCCACTGTGATCCTAAAAATCCTACATCTTTGAACTTCCGATGTGTTTACTGAATCCTTTAAGGTAAGGTCATGGATTCAATATCATATCTTCAGCTGTGTCGGCAGGAAGCGGGAGGATTTCTTTCAACGTGCATGTTATAATTTTGTCGCTGTATTTGAGAAATTTCAGAGGAATACAATTCAGCACAACTGTCAGAAATGGGTAAATTAATGGTGGGCACATGGAAGAATTTATGACGGTGAACTTTTGGTCTGCCTGAAGGAGAGGAAAAGATGACAGTGACTCAAATTTGAGACGTAGATCCTGCATCGTGCTGCGTGTGTCATAGGTAATTCCGTTCCGAAATTTCACTCCGAGGTGGACTCATCATGCGATACCGATTTTATATCTCCACCGAAGACAGAAATTGGCTGACCTTTAGATATGTTGACAGACACTGATTTAGATATACTGATGCTCAAGCCCATGTGTCTGAATTTTCTCATTGCTGTTTCAGTCAGATCTAGTACAGAAGCTTTGTCTTCACCAACAATAACAGTGTCATTGGCAAATCCCAATACTGTGATAGGCTTCAAACCTTCTATGAGTGGAAAATATTCTCTAGCTGTTGGTTCCTCTGAGAATTCGTTCAGAATATGGTACGCTGCGATATTATGAAGCGAAACTTACAAAACACCTCTTCTTAGTTTTATGCTCTTAATTTTCGAGTAGTTCGCTTCAATTAAGGTTAGAATTTTCACTTCAAGTTAAGGATTAGCTCCACAAATTTAGATGGAGCGGCAGAATTATGAAGGGCTCTTCTCAGATGGTCATGGCAAATGTTATCAAATGTCTTTCAGATGTCGAGGAAGACTATAGTTGCAGCAGTTTTCTAGTTCCTAGCCTGAAGCAGTAAATCTCCTCTGATTATCGTTCAATGACACGCATTATCTCAACCTGTGGTCGAGAACTCTCTCGATAACCCTAAATAAACCTGTACAGATGGACCTCCAAATTCACGCTACTCTCGCATCTCCTAATTTGTAAATCAGGATAGGTCTTGCCTTTTGAAAATATGAATGTACACGGGACTTTATCAACATCCTTGTTGCTATTATAGCAATAATATCACACACAGAATTGTCTTTCACAACCCTCATCAACACATGATCTGGTTCTGGCGATGTATCAATAGCCATATCTATCACTGCGAAATTGAACTCCTCCTTAGAAATGTTGAGTTGATAGGTGTCATCCAAAGTGATCCATTCTAATGTGGATAAGGAACTTGGGTAATCATTTCGTTTGCAATCGTTGCTGGTTGAATACACGGAAAATAAATGATACGTGTATGCTTTACGTCTGTGTATCCTGAATTTGACCGTAATTGTCGACTATGAGTAGGGGTCTGCCTATCCGAGGCGTTAAAGGCGTGTTCCGTCCACACGGAAGGACGTGGGTTCGACTCCTCATCAGGAAGTTGAAAATTTCAGAAGCGAGATTTCCACTTCCGGTGGGGTATATAACCCTAAGATTCACTCAGCTTACAACAAACATGAGTGCCAAGTTAATTCCTGGACCTGGCATGGGGCTAACACTATATCTCACTTTGTGTCGAGATTACGAATATTGGAAGCCTTCTGCTCCACCAAGGACCTTAGTGGCCTGTATGAAGATGGCTTTTCTTTGTTTTGACATATATGAGTAATTTCTGAAACCATTAAAAATCACTCCTTGCACATGTTGCTGTTGGTTAATAATCATAAAGGCATTAAACTACTTGGGCTCCACTACGCGCTCCATGTACTAGCAATGCAGGAGCTAACTTAATAAGTCCAGGTCTATCACCTATTCAGCTGATTATTAAAAAGGAGAACGTTTTGGTTGTAAAGCTACTTTTTGCACCATGACGGGAGTATACTTCCCACCACACACCCATGAATGAATCATAATAGAGGAATATAGCACAGCCTTCAATAACATAAACAAAAATGAACATTTCATAAACACCGGTGATTTGTACTGTAGAATAGATCCTCACACCACTAAAACAAAACCCATTCTAGATTTCCTAGAAACAGAGGCTTTGATGCTTCAATGGTTCAGAGAAGAAAACCTACTTCTCATATGACGGGAGCAGTACAATCGATCTCGTCTTCTCAAATATGAAGGGACTCAACCTCAAGAAACAGGGAGTTCCTGAAGACATAATTGTCAGGAAGCACTTACCAATATAGACGACCCTCATCATAGGCAGAGGATACGACGGGGTCTTACATTCACCACAAGAGACGAATTCGAGGATGATTAATAGCACCCGCTTAGTTGAGGAATTTTCAAAAACACCAGATTTCTTAGAGAGGATATGTTTGGGAAATCTGAAGGAATCGTAGAAAATATACTGGAAAACTCAAAGGTAACAGAACTATCAAACAAACGTAGAGCTAAACCATGGTTCAATGCTGCTTTCTACTAGACAAGGAGGAATGCATTAGATGCTCTACATAAAGTGGCCAGATTTCAAACAGAAACAAACATACAAACATAATCAACACTAAGGAGGCTTTACAAGAAGGTGATTAAAGAAGCCAAGGAAGCATTGTTGCTTTTCCAGATAACCTATTTATTGAAAACTTGTAAAAGGGAATTACAGAGCTCAAAGACGCTTGGGCATCCGTCATGAATCAATGCCTCATAAGAGGATTAAATCCGGACAGATGGATATACACCACATTAAAGGTACTATACAAGGGGAAAGAAAGTCATGAGGATCCACACGCTTACCGGGGCACTGCATTACAATGCATGCCATTTAAAATACTGACTAAGCACGTTGCAAAAAAGACTAACAGAACTTGTGGACCGTGTGATACCTGAAGAGAAATTTGGGTTTCGAAGGGGCAGATCTACTCTACACGCATGTTCAGTGCTTACAAAATGACATACTAGAAACAACAGGGAGACAGAAAGGGAAGCTACATGTAGCTTTCATCAACTTCTCAAAGGCCTTTGATTCGGTCAACAGAGCATTACTGATAGGAAAACTGGAGCCTCTTATTGGAAGGGATAATGCCCTATTTGTTCTGATACGAAATATGCTTGCAGAGAACTACGTACAAATTGATGACAATTTGACAAGGTCTTTTCCGATAAAACAAACAACAGGACTGCTTCAGAGGCATCCGTTGAGCCCAATCCTTTTCAACTTTGCGACCATGGACGCAATCAGGAGAGTAAGTACGGAGAATGTAAAAATTTATGTCTATGTGGTTGAAATGGCAACTGCGCTTTCGTCAAGTGAAGATCTACAAGCAGTTTTTGACAGATTAGTGGATTGGGCAGGTGAAATGTCGTATGGCTTTTAGTGCCGGGATATCCCAGGACGGGTTTGGCTCGCCGGGTGCAGGTCTTTTTACTAGAGCTCTGCATTTGGAAGAAAACAACCGCTCGAGCATTGCCCACTTCGTGCCGCTGCTCGACGGCTGGGAAAAGCCCGCGCTGCGATAAGGCTGTGGCCGTCTAATTGACCATGTGGCCGGCAGTCCTTCACCTCTCGGGTGATCAGTGGAACTGTCGAGCACTGCCGGACGCTCGAGCGTAATCGTAATCCCGGTCGGTGACAGTAAAACTGCCGCGCGCTATACATTGCGGAATTCATTAGAAATCGTGTGTAAAATCAGTCGTTGACTGGGCTTTGAGCAGTGCAGACAGCGTTATAGATCAACCAAGTATAGGTCGTAAACGCCGCATTCAAGAAAGGAAGAGAAGTATTCTGGAGAGAATTAGCAGCGGCTCGTTAGTCCTGAAGAAGAAAGATATGTCGGAAGAGGAGGCGAAGAGTGAAGCTTGGAAATCGTTTGCACTTGTAGTGGATCCTGTCACGCAGGCTTCTTCTGGGTTCGTGCAGTGTGCCACATGTGATACTGTATTTTCGTACTAGCCAAGCACAAGCACAACATGTATGATTTGAACCAGATGAGAGTCACAACGAAGTTAGAAATACAGTATTTTTATAAGTTACGATCGTTTATAAACCTGCTGAATTATCGGAATTTAATTCTGTATATATTGTTTATCCTTTTCAGTGCAAGACGAAAATAAAAACGAGAGCAGCATACTTCATCATAGAGAAGTGCAAATTGGAGGCTATCCATTACAAAGCCACGGTTCTATGGCCATCACGACGTCATTTGAAGAAAGTCACAGCAGAAGAAAAGCAGGTCGCGTATGCTGAAGTTCGACGATTGTGCTCGGAACTGCCTGTAAATGGTGAGCTCGAATAACTGAAAAAAATTAGTAAACGAATGTTTCTGTATAGGCTTTTGGGCTTATGCCGTTTCAAGAAAATAAGGCATAAGCCCAAAATCCCATACAGGGCCATGTCTTTAGTACGGGCCGGGAAACCATTAATGGCAGCAAACCGAATGTTTGTTTGTCTAATCTTCCACCTTTCGTTAGATCAGCGATTATGCCGTCTAAAATCAATATTTGGGAAGGGTTTCACAGTCTAAAAATTCCACAATGCGTTTTGATGTAATTTTTGCGATATATTTAGGAATTCACTGGAAATATAGCTTTTCAGTAACCAGTAATCCTAAGTATTATACATATTTAAAGGTGACAGGAATGCATTACGGATGTTTTGTTCATTTTTATAGCCCATTCAAGCAAACAGTGACCAAGTTCTTCCCATGAAAAAGTCCAAGGTGGACTGGCGTTCGGATGAGGACGACGAAGATGGACACACAAATACTACTAATGATCTCGACAGGTACCTTTCGCTCTCCAAATCCGACTGTAGCTGTGCCGAAGGACACATTTTGAAGTGGTGGAAAACGCATGCGGAGTTATTTCCAAGGCTGTCGGTAGTAGCCAGAAGAGTACTCCGCATTCCTGCCACTAGTGCTGCCAGCGAGAGAAATATTAGCCAGGCCGCTCACCTGCTATCCAGCGAAAGATCGTGCTTGGAATCAGACAAGGTGGATGCTCGCTTATTGATCTATCACAATTTCGTAAGTATTATGAACATACCACGTAATCAAAAGAAAGGAAACATTCCTCAAACGCTATAAATGTATGATTCCACTTTCATTTACTTCACATGAAGAAGTGCACAAATGAATCCTGTGCATCAGGCAGCACCAATGACGAAAAACGAATTGTATATTTATGATTCACATATAAATTTATTTACAGGTCATAATTTGTTTATAAATTAACGCTTGTAAAATGAAAATTGATGAGTATTTGTTTAAAAACAATCCTGCATTCCTTCTTGATCCTGCATTTGATATTAGTACAGTGTATATGTGGCCGAGTCTGGAGATAGGCTACACATAGCCCACTATTACTGTGTCCCCGTTTTGCAGTCGCTTAAGTGCGGCCAGTATCCAGTATTCGGGAGATAGTAGGTTCGAACCCCACTGTCGGCAGCCCTGAAAATGGTTTTCCGTGGTTTCCCATTTTCACACCATGCAAATGCTGGGGCCACGGCCGCTTCCTTCCCACTCCTAGCCCTTTCCTCTCCCATCGTCACCATAAGACCTATCTGTGTCGGTGCGACGTAAAACAACTAGCAAAAAAAAAAAAAAAACTGTGTCCCCGTTTATCTAGCGAACGGAACAAAATACCATATGAAGACATTACAGTTCATAACGTTACAATTATTGGAATACATAATCACCTCAAAGACGAAAATCCAATAGTCTGCAACATTTTAACACACTTCAAATGTAACATTATTGTAATATTTAGGTTATAGAACTGATCGTAAAAAACGAAAGACATTTGTAAAAGAAATGGGTGAGGATTAATGTAAAGTAGTGGCCTATGATCTCGAGTCCGGCGAAGCGCAGCTCACTGGCTGGCTAGCACTGAGTCCGCCGGTTACTGGCGACCGACCGAGCGTTTGGCGCGCTCGGCCAGTCGCTGATGATCGATAGCCCGCAACCGGCTGCACAGGACGCTCGGCCGCATACTCCCGAGAGCCAGAGAGGCGAGCGGTACTCGCCGGTAAAAATCGGAGAAAATGCAGACCTCTACTTTTTACTGTATTTGACTCCCGTAGGCGACCTGCGCGTCGTGATGAGGATGAAATGATGATGAAGACAACACATACACCCAGCCCCCGTGCCGTTGGAATTAACCAATTAAGGTTAAAATACCCGACCCGGCCGGGAATCGAACCCGGGACCCTCTGAACAGAAGGCCAGTACGCTGACCGTTCAGCCAACGAGTCGGACATTGGGCAGGTCGAAACGATTCATAGAAGAGGAGAAAAAATTGCATCGAAAGACACAATTTATTATGAGAGTGAGAGATTATTGACTCCCGCTTCCTTTAAGTACCTGGGAATGACTCTACAGGTCACGGGTACCAAATTCTTGCTACATATAAAAGACAAGGTCGCTGCTGCGGTCATAGCCATGAATGAAATCAAGCATCTGAGGAGACCTCAGTGGATTCGGCGATGAAGTTCTTTAAAGTCAAGAACTCTCCAATAGTGAGTTACGGACTACAGCTAATATGAGAGACCATCTTCCAAGAGTATCTTTTTTCTTTTGCTAGTGGCTTTTCGTCGCACCGATACAGATAGGTCTTATGGCGACGATGGGAAAGGAAAGGCCTAGGAGTTGGAAGGAAGCGGCCGTGGCCTTAATTAAGGTACAGCCCCAGCATTTGCCTGTTGTGAAAATAGGAAACCACGAAAAACCATCTTCAGGGCTGCCGACAGTGAGATTCGAACCCACTATCTCCCGGATACAAGCTCACAGCCGCGTGCCCCTGACCGCACCGCCAACTCGCCCGGTCAAGAGTAATTTAAGAGAATTAGAGAAGACCAAGGCTGTTTATCTAAAGAAAGTTCTAAACCTATCGAAATTTACTCCTTCACGATTGGTGTATGAACTAGTAAGAGAAAGGTTCTACATAGAGGACCTACAAGAGTGGATGGTACTACATTCTGCCGTGTTCTACAAGAACTTTATTCAAAGAAGAAGAAAATATGGAGCACGTTTTATACCACGGATGCCATGATGACTCAAGATTGGAGACAACCAAATTATGAGCTACAACATGTCATGACACGATTTGCGGTACATGGCTTTCATCACAGAATAAGTCCGACTCGTTGGCTGAACGGTCAGCGTACTGGCCTTCGGTTCAGAGGGTCCCGGGTTCGATTCCCGGCCGGGTCGGGGATTTTAACCTTAATTGGTTAATTCCAATGGCACGGGGGCTGGGTGTATGTGTTGTCTTCATCATCATTTCATCCTCATCACGACGCGCTGGTCGCCTACGGGCGTCAAATAGAAAGACCTGCACCTGGCGAGCCGAACCCGTCCTGGGATATCCCGGCACTAAAAGCCATACGACATTTCATTTCATCACAGAATATGTGATAATACGAAACATCATGATCAGCAGGAGGATCCTTGTGATTGCTATCAGCTTCATGAATGTGGGAAAAGAGTGGTGTCTTTGATCTCATTTTTAGTGATTAACACAGAGTGCTGCGTATTGTATTCTAAGTGAACATTTATTTATGTATTTGTGTATACATGAATTCCATGGCCATTGGCTGCATTAAATTTTATTATTAAAACTACATGTCACCACAGATACTTTGATAAACATGCACACCCTCACTTTGCTTAAGGCTCCTAAGAACAAAATTCACGGACTTTTTAAAGATATTCCGGTTTTCTAATAAATTGGACACGAATTTGGCCTATTTAATAGCAGGGGGGAGGTGAATCAGTAATTGATTCTTTACACCATCTTCTCACGAGTAGATATGTCTTTTCTTTGAAAAGAAAAAGGATGATTAGTTCCGTGCTTTACCTCGCACCGACACAGACAGATTATGGCGACGATGGGATAGGAGAGGGCTGGGAGTGGAAAGGAAGCGTCCATGGCCTTAATTAAGGTATAGCCCCAGCATTTGCCTGGTGTGGAAATAGAAAACCACGGAAAAACATTTTCATTCCTGCCGACAGTGGAGTTCGAACCCACCATCTCCTGAATGCAAGCTCGCAGATGCGTGCCCCTAATCGCACGGCCAACTCGCCCAGTAATAGTTATGTAACAGCGAGATTGTTTTACTTGTCAGTAGAAATAAACATGAAGATTCTGGCGAAATACTGTGCATCTAGAGGGAAAATGTTCAACCTTGTGGTGGTATGACAGCATCATCACGGAAAAGATCACAATCAACATGCAAACTAATCTCCTGTTTGTTATTAGAAAACCGAAATTACGGTATGTCACACATGTACAGTAAATTTGTCATTAACTATCTTATGTAGAAATATTCGTTTGTATCCACAGATAGATCTCCCGTATTATGATAGTCAATATTCTGACATTCATTGACAACAGTACATGTATTTTGTGGCTATAATGTTCTGCGTGTCAAAATATGTGCCTGACATGTTCTTATTGATGTTGTTTTTGTTTGGGTCATCAGTCCATAGACTGGTTTGATGCAGCACTCCATGCCACCGTATTTCGTGCTAACCTCGACATTTCAACGTAACTACAACATCCTACATCTAACTAATGTGCTTGTCATATTCATACCTTGGTCTATCCCTGCCGTTCTTACCGTCCACAGTTCCCTTAAAAAACAACTGAACGATTTCTGGTTGTCTTAAGATTTGTCCCATCATGTTATCTCTTTTTCTGTCCGACTCGTTGGCTGAACGGTCAGCGTACTCGCCTTCGGTTCAGAGGGTCCCGGGTTCGATTCCTGGCCGGGTCGGGGATCTTAACCTTAATTGGTTAATTCCAATGGCACGGGGGCTGGGTGTATGTGCTGTCTTCATCATCATTTCATCCTCACCACGACGCGCAGGTCGCCTACGGGTGTCAAATAGAAAGACCTGCACCTGGCAAGCCGAACCCTTCCTGGGATATCCTGGCACTAAAAGTCATACAACATTTCATTTCATCTCTTTTTTTTGATTAAATTTCGTCAAAACGTTCTCTCCTCACCTGTTCGATTCATTACCTCTTTATTTGTGATTGGATCTACCCATCTTACCTTCAGCAATTCTTCTGGTAACACCACATTTCAAAAGCTTCCTTTCTCTTTCTTTCTGTGCTAGTTATTGTTCATGTTTCACTTTCATACAATGTCATGTTCCAGATGAAAGTCACACAAACCTAAAACGAACTATTCTAGCGGGGTCTGGATCCGTTTCTAGTCCCACGTCTTAACTATTCACCGGTCACACAGGACGTTTAGCTTCGCTCAAATGGGGAAAACCCGGAAAACCATCTTCAGGACTGCCAATAGTGGGGTTCGAGCCCACTATCTCCCGAATGCAAGTGATCCAAATCAAGCAGCCACTTGCTCGGTGAAGTTTATCCTCAGATAAGATATGATGTTACTATTACATTTCCCTGCAATTTTCCCATGTACATGGGCTCGGCGTTGAAAGTGGTTTGTGTGTGTGTGGTCATCCTTCCTGACGTCAAACAAAAATAGAGAAATATTTTTTTTTGCTACTAGCTTTACGTCTCACCGACACAGATAGGTCTTATGGCGACGATGGGACAGGAAAGGTCTAGGAGTGGGAAGGAAGCGGCCGTGGCCTTAATTAAGGTACAGCCCCAACATTTGCCCGGTGTGAAAATGGGAAACCACGGAAAACCATCTTCAGGGCTGCCGACAGTGGGGTTCGAACCTACTATCTCCAGAATACCGGAAAATGGCTGCACTTAAGCGACTGCAGCTAGAGAAATATATTCACTATTGCGTGTTTCTATGGTGGTCAGTGGTATACTGTGTTGCGAGTAATTGAAGATATGTATTAAGACAATCGGAAACACTGAGCTATAAACCAGAGGAATATAAAACGTGGCTGAAACTCGCGACACGGCAGATTGACAATTCAGCTTAAGGAACCGAAGATGAAATCATGTTACTGTGACTGAGGACAATATGGAAGAATCGAAGAATGTTGATCGAATACTATATTGAGTAGAATACTGTTTTATCTTGATTGTATGTTGGTCTGCCTTGACCTAGGAAACATTCCAATAATTGTTACGTTATTTACTCGTTAGCATCAACTGATACATATGAGCTAATTAAACTGTTGTGGTTGTACATTAACTTGTGGTGTGTGACATCTGTCTCTCCTCGGCTACGTAGCTACTTCTGCGTGTTTGTGCAATTGAGGAATTTTCCATAAGTAGGGCACGTCCGTATAGGTTTGCAAAGGAGACGAGCTGATCGTCTAAGTGGTATGTTCCGAGCTGTCAATGACGTTAGTAGACGGATACATCTGCGTAGTGTTTTAAAAAGTGTACCGGGAGGTACACCCACCCGGTTCATTTACATGAAGCGCCTTGAGGAATGCCATCTGATATACGAAGATTGGAACAAATAGTGCAAAAATTTTGGACTTTTCTCTACAGATGTATCTACCAAAAAGAACTTATGTTATGCCCTCTAGTGGGAAGAGGAACTTTCTTTCTTGAGAACCGGCCAAACTTAGGATCACTCCAATACCAC